>NW_021833734.1:0-65819 GCF_006345805.1 Octopus sinensis
TGAACAAATCAACCACAGGACTTATCTTTTTTTTTTTTAACCCATATATATCCCTGGTTGTCTTTTCGCAAAGCAAAACCTGCTCCAACTTTTTATATCATATTAAATTTGTTCTTGAGAGAGAGAATGTGTGTGTATGGAAGATAGATAGATAGGTAGTGCTGTCACCAGAGTAGCTAACAAATGTTGATTAGCACATATGTGGTCTGATCACATTGATACAGTCTTTTCTCCAATGTTATGTTATAAAAGTCAAGCTGATCTAAATCTGGGAAGAGCAAAAAGAATTGTTGTTGTTGTTGAGAGAGAGAAAGAGAGTGAGAGAGAGAGAGAGTGTGTGTGTGTGTGTGTGTGGAAGATAGATAGATAGGTAGTGTTGTCACCAGAGTAGCTAACAAATGTTGATCAGCACATACCTGGTCTGATCAATAAGTATCCTGACTGTTGCCATAGTAATGAAGCTAAAGCACAAAGAGTGAAGCCACTTGACAAAGATTGACCTTGAACTCTGCCATGACAACGCTCTGTGACGGTCGATGTGACGATCACATGCTACACACCTTCTTTCCAGCACTGCTGTTGTTGTTGTTGTTGTTAAGCAACAAGACTGGTAAGGGTGATTATGTGATGGTCTAGGGCTTAGGGGCAGGAGACCCCCACTGCCGTAAACAGCAGAAGTCAGCTAGAATGTTAAAACTTAGTGCAGATGTACAGCAGAGTCCAAGGACAATCTTTGCCATACAGCTTCACTCTGTGTGCTTTCGCTTTGTTACTATGGCAACAGCCCGGATCCTTATTGATCCAGATCTCATATATGCAGACCAAACAGAAAATTTGGCAGCACAGCCAAAGAGAGACAAGATGATGGAAAAAGAACTGACAGGGAGTGTTGTGTATCATGAAGTTTTTGGTCAAGGTGTATAGTTATTCTGCAGAATTTGAAAGTGGGTAGCTATATCTTTTTAAGTAACCACTTGCAATGAACTCCTTCTTACATATTTCACTCTGTTCAGTGTTCACTCTGTTCAATCCATTCAATGTTCACTGTTCAATGTTCACTCCATTCAACGTTCATTCTGTTCAGTGTTAATTCTGTTCAATGTTCACTCTGTTCAATGTTCACTCTGTTCAATCCATTCAATGTTCACTCTGTTCAGTGTCACTCTGTTCAATGTTCACTACATTCAATGTTCATTCTGTTCAATGTTCACTCTGTTCAGTGTTAATTCTGTTCAATGTTCACTCTGTTCAATCCATTCAATGTTCACTCTGTTCAGTGTCACTCTGTTCAACGTTCAGTCCATTCAATGTTCACTCTGTTCAATCCATTCAATGTTCACTCTGTTCAATCCATTCAATGTTCACTCTGTCCAACGTTCACAAGGTGTTGTTGTACACTTAAGATTGGCAAAGTGTGAGTTTGTTTGTGTCTGTTCAAATTACTTTTATCAACAAAAGATTTACCGCACACTTCACAATGGTAAGGTTTCTCTCCAGCATGGCTACGATTGTGGATAACAAGACAAGAATTTTGAGTAAAAGACTTCCCACATATGTCACAGTGGAACGGTTTTTCTCCAGAGTGGATCCGCCTGTGCCGGTTTAAGTCACTGTTTGAAGCAAAAGACTTCTCACATATTTCACAATGGAACGGTCTTTCCCCAGAGTGGATCCGTTTGTGTTTCGTTAACACACTGTTCGACACAAAATATTTGTCACATATAACACAATAAAACAGTTTCTCACCAGAATGGCTACGTTTATGGATTGTAAGTTTTGAATTGGTAAAGAACGATTTACCACAAACATCACAGTCAAACAACTTCTCACCAGAATGTATTTTCCCATGAACCACAAGGTTAGCATTATCAGAGAACGATTTCCCACAGATATCACAATGGAAGGGCCTTTCTCCAGAATGGACTCTTTCATGCTTGGCTAAATTACTTTTAGACACAAACGATTTCTCGCACACTTCACAAGGAAACAATTTCCCCCCAGTATGGCTTTGGACATGATTCACCAAGTGAGATTTCTGAGTGAATGCCTTATCGCATATTTGACAAGCGTAAGGTTTTTGCCCCGTGTGGATTCGTTTATGCTTCGTCAAATTACTGTTCGACACAAACGATTTCAGACACATCTCACAGTGAAACAGTTTCTCTCCAATGTGACTACGGATGTGGATAGCAAGATGAGAATTTTGAGTGAAGGTTTTTTCGCATATTTGACAACGAAACGGTTTTTCCCCCGTGTGGATCCGTTGATGACTTATCAAGTAACTGTTATAAGCAAAATATTTCCCACATATTTCACAGCGATAGGGTTTCCCTTTATCATGCATTTGCTTGTGTATGAAGACTTCACTCTCTGAAACAAACGTTTTATTACAAACATCACATCTATATTCAATTTCAGTAATATTTCCCTGTAACGATCTTTCTGTAGTAAATATTTCACTAGATACAGGTTTGTCATCTCTGTCTGTCTCTCCGACAATATCTGGATCTTGAATTGTATCTATATTGTTAAAAACAGAATTATTAGGAGTCTCTTCAAGTTTAAGGTTATCCATATTAATTCTTGAGCAATTCTTAAAAAGCTGACAAATATTTATTTCTGAGGATCAGCAATTTTAGCGGAAAAACGGTTAGAGAATTACAACGGATACGGTATTTGACCCGTCATTTACTTTATCGAATTAGGGGATACGAAAGGCAAATTTGACCTTTCAAGGTTTCGAACTTGGAACGTAAAGAGCTAAATAGAACAAACACCACAATTTATTTTGTGTGGTTTTCGACTATTTCTACCAATTCATCGCCTTTCATCACAAAGAGAAACCAGTACTTCAGTGGTACGGCGATTATTATCTACTAAAGTCTGAAAGGCAAAGTTGATCTCAACGGAATTCCGGTCCAGTTTCTTGTCTTTAGATATAACAGCCGTCTGTTTAGATGCGGAACGGATGCAATGCCGGTATATTTCCTACTCACGGCTTGAATGTTTGTTTATCAACGAGTCGTCTCGTGGTGGCGAATATATATTTGTTGTAGACAAAATACAGGGAGAAGACAAGAGAATGTTATGTGGACCACAAAACAAAGAAGATAGAGATTTTTTATAAAAGTCTTACTGCAGACGTTCTGCCGAAATCGACGATGTTTTTTGCCTGCTGGATATTGTAGTAGAAGGCTTCAGAACGATCTCAGTTAATACAACTGGGAAGAAGTAGGATGCGAGATGACAGTTTAAGATTGAAGTCGGAAAATAACACATGCGTGAATATATACATACATACATATACATATGTATATATATATATATATATATATGTATGTATATATATGTATATATATATATGTATGTATATATATGTATATATATATATGTATGTAATATACGTATATATATATATATGCATATATGTAATGTATATATATATATATATATATATTATATATATATGTATGTATATGTATATATATATATGTATATGTATGTATATATATATGTATATATATATATATATATATATATGATATATATATATATATATATATATATCTATATATGTATATGTATTTATATATATATATAGCTATATATATATTATATATATAATATAATAGGTATATGTATGTATATATGTATGTATATATGTATATATATATATATGTATGTATGTATATATGTTAGCAGCGACAGTAGACTTTACAATATACAATGTGAGCGTTAATATATCATAAGACCTTACATCGTACGTGTGACCCTTGCAAGTGCGCAACTGGGAGGACCAACAGGGGTCAATAAATAAACAAATTGAAGAAATCGGCACGTGAAATCGCGATGGGAACTTACTTCGCTTTAGGATCTGTGAAATTAGGATGAATTGAATTAAATATATATATGTATGTATGTATATAGAAGGCAAAGAGATGAGGCGAAGTGATTGATTTGGCCGAAGTCGGGCATCGGAGACAAAGCTTGCATTTCCGGCGAAGGGGAGATAAGCGGTGTTGACGTCATGTGAAGTCATTGCTTAATGTGAAAGAGAAAGTAGCAGTTCTCGAGCAGGGATCTTTCTTTCTCTTCATCTCTTATTTATAAAGCCGAAATGCGATATATATATATATATATATATATATATATATATATGTTGATTAAGCTTCGTGCAATGGCCATACTCGATAACGAGGGGGCAGCCACCATGTATGTATGTATAGATAGATAGATGTGTGTGTGTGGTGTGTATATATATATGTATATATATATATATTATATATTATATATACACACACCACATACTTGCATCTATCTATCTATACATACATATATATACACCACGCATCAATCTATACATATATATATATACACACACCACATCTATCTATACATACATATATATACACACCACACACACACATCTATCTGTACATATATATATATATACACACCACACATCTATCTATACATACATATATATACACACCACACACACATCTATCTATACATACATATATGTATATATACACACCGCATCTATCTATACATACATATATATATACACACCACATACGCACATTTATCTATCTATACATACGTATATATACACACCACACACACACATCTATCTATCTATACATACATATATATATATAGACACCACACACACACATCTATCTATACATATATATATACACACCACACAACTATCTATACATACATATATATATACACACCACGCACACACATCTATCTATCTATCTATACATACATACATACATGGTGGCTGCCCCCTCGTTATCGAGTATGGCCATTGCACGAAGCTTAATCAATGTTGTTATCGTGCAATGCCTGTGCAAGAAGATTTTTTTAAAGTGAGGAAAGGCTGTGCACTGAGTCAATCCCACTCACTAAGCAACAGCAGCCATAATCCGAAAAGAAGAACAAGTCAACATCATCGGTAACCACTGAGCCGCAGGTTTTATGTCCGAGTTATCCCAGTTACCTTCTCCTAGAAGGATGCCCTAACAAAGGCTAGGAGTCCTTCACTCCCGATGATTTAACCGCACAATCGGGTATTCAGTCCGATTATTTCTATGTCCTCACGCATGATACAGCCTTAAGACACTTATTGGATGGCCGTTGACTCCCAGAGTTCCTCCACCCTTTGACATACATACATGATGGCTGCCCCCATATATATATTATGTATATTTATATATATATATATATATATATAAATTAATGTTACCATTATACAATAGTCAAGATAAATCTCTGAGTTTCGGATGCCGAAGTGGAAATCCACAACACCATCTCTTCAGTTATCTGGCCATATATAAATATATATAACCGAAGAGATGGTGTTGTGGATTTCCACTTCGGCATCTGAAACTCAGAGTTTTATCTTGACTATTGTATAATGGTAACATATTAATTTACAGATAAATTTCCCCTATTTACATAATATTGAGGTCTCTTTCTTCCTTTTGTTATCTTACCGTTTTTACCAATATATATATATTTTTTTTTAAAAAAAGACCCCCTTCGGTCATGAATGACCATGGGATTGCACCTAGAAAGTTACCCTCCTAGACACAAGTCTGGGCAAGGAAGACCAGCAGTCGCCCATGCATACCAGCCTCCCCTCTCCACGCCACCAGTGTTATCCAAGGAAAGACAAAGGTCGATACAGCTTGGCACCAGTGATGTCGCAACTCATTTCTACAGCTGAGTGAACTGGAGCAACGTGAAATAAGTGCTTTGCTCAAGAACACAACACGCAGCCCGGTCCGGGATTCGAGCTCACAACCTCATGATCGTAAGCTCGACGCTCTAACCACTGACCCATGCGCCTTCATATATATATATAATATATATATATATATATATATAATATATATATATATATAATATATATATATAATATATATATTATATATATATAATATATATATATCTATATATATATATATTATATATATATATATGAATATATATATATATATACTAAGCAATTAAGGGTTTAGCAACGAATTGCCTTACATATATTGGAAGGTTTGGAGATGATGTTCAGGTATTTTATATTAGAAGAAATGAGGTACTCAGAAAATCGGATGGTTTATATTTACAGATATTTATTAGTATATTACATGTTTTTATACATCATATAACTTGGATCATATATTAAGGAGTAACCCATGATTTGTCAGGGAAAATGGTTTGAAAATGTTGGTTGTCGTTGTAAGATGTAATGCATTTTGATAATAATACACTCACACTTTTGTATCACCATACAGAGCTCCATGAGATATTTAGAAATTTAATATTTCTGATTTTGGCAATCAGTGAATGAGCTTCACTGAAAATTGGATATATATATTTACGAAGTCGGGAGAGATATCTGCGGCTGGCGGGCTTCTGCTACTCTAGACCGATGATGGGCAAAGACCCTGAAACATGCATGTCTCTAGATGCAGGCCTGGCTGCTGGGGTGTTTGTCTCCCCTTCGTAAATATATAAGGACACAGGAAAAAAAATGTGTCAAAGCCATCAGGAAGCGTCGATGCTTCCTAGGGCTAAACAGCGGTGGTGTAATCCCCTACTGTTACGTTAGATTGACAGTATACAACCATTCAGTTAAGTGTTTTGAGAGAATGATTTACCAGACATGTGGCCATGATATGGTTATTCTCCCATATGAATATATTTGTGTGTTGTTAAGTGTTTTGCTACAGAAAAAACTTTACCACAGACATCACATTGAAATGCATTCTGTCCTGTGTGAACTAGTTTGTGTCTAGTTAAGTTACTGTTTTCAGAGAATGATTTACCACAGATTTGACAATGATATGGCTTTTCTCCTGAATGAATACGTTTGTGATTAATGAAAACACTTCTGTAGGAGAATGCTTTGCCACAGATATCGCAGTGAAATGGCTTCTCCCCTGTATGAATACGTTTGTGAAGAATTAGAACGCTACTTCGAGAGAATTGTTTACCACAGATATCACAGCTGTATGGCTTCTCCCCAGTATGAATGCGTCTGTGAGTTGTTAAATGACCCCCTTCAGAGAATGATTTACCACAGACATCACAGTGAAATGGCCTCTCGCCTGTATGAATACGTATGTGTGTAGTTAGGTGACTACTATGAGCGAATGATTTACCACAGATATCACAGTGAAATGGCTTCTCCGCTGTATGGATACGCTTGTGAGATGTCAAAGTATCATTTCGAGAGAATGATTGGCCACAGATGTCACAATGAAATGGCTTCTCTCCTGTATGAACACGTTTGTGATCAGTTAAATGGCTACTTACAGAGAAGGATCTACCACAGATATCACAGTGATAAGGTTTCTCTCCTGTATGAATGCGTTTGTGCCGAGTTAAGCTGCTATTTAGAGAGAACGATTTACCACAGATATCACAGTAATATGCTTTCTCTCCTGTATGAATGCCTTTATGTGTTGTTAAGTTACTAATTTGAGAGAATGATTTACCACAGATATTGCAGTGAAATGGTTTCTCTCCTGTATGAACACGTTTGTGAGCTGTTAGGTTATGTTTGTGAGAGAAAGACTTTTTACAGATATCACATTGAAAACCTGATTGTGGTTTCTCTTGTGACATCTCTTCAGAATAAAAATGTCCTCTTCAACTAATCCTATATAATCCGTTTGTCCCTTATCTTACTTCAATCACCACAACACATGTGGACACAGTTTTTGTTCTTGTCTTACAGATTATTCCTAATAAATATTGCCACAGTTTTCTTTCCATCAACTGTAATCCTTCTTGGTGTCTGAAAATACTCTGAGATTCCTTTCAATAATTATCCAAGTTTAATTTCAGTACAAAATAATCTTGTAGACATTCCAAGCATTTCACAAGAGAAATGTTTCTATCAATCTCAGTTGAGAAGAAATATTTCACTGGAATTCTCTGGAGTTCTTAAATCTGTTCTGTACAACATTTTCTTTCAGTCTTTAAAAAGTGATGAATATTGACGATGTTCTCTGATGGAAACAATGCTTTGGTGCCAATGTCATGTGATAGTCTCTGAAACAAGAGAAAAAAAACAAACAACAGTGTTAGATAGAGAGTTTTGGAAAAGACAGATAAAATGTTGAATCACTTACTAACCTCACCGCTTGCGTAGGTTTTGAAATACCAACATGATTTTCAAGACAGAAGTTACTCATTTTGCGCCCTCCCTACACGCATCTCCTGCAAGCCTGAAATCGCTTCTCATAGACATTTCTTCACTCCAGACAAACGATGAAGACAAAGATTGAACCTCACAACATCCACCCCACCCCCGCGTCCTGGTCCTTCTCCACGGCGAAACAGATACGCACACACATGTAGACAAGTAGCACCTCATTAGCATCGATTTGACTTTAGGGTCGTAACAGCGCAGATACGCGGTACACGAAACAATGGCGATCCTTCGGTATACGTACCATAAGTGGCTTTGTTTACATTTCTCAAGATAACAGAAACCCTTTTCTCCCACCCCTAACCCTAACTCCCCATATATATATTTATTTCTTCATTGCCCACAAGGGGATTAAGTCGATTATATCGACTCCAGTGATTTACTGGTACTTTATTTAATCGACCCCGAAAGGATGAAAGGCAAAGTCGACCTCGGCGGAATTTGAACTCAGTTTTTTTATATATATATAACAAACACTTTCTTGAAATATATCCGGTACTTCCGGTACCTATACCGAAGTTACGCCAATTTGTTTTTATACAAAGTAAATAATTTTTTAAAAACAAATAAATAAAACAGCAAAACACAAAGTAAGGATCGACTAGTCACGACTAACTGGCGCGGATGCACGAGTGCGCGCACCGGGACCACTCTTCTTAAGTAGTACCAGCATTAGTAACACTTTATTAACAGATCGATTTCAGTTTAGGACCGTAAAAGCGATGATACCCTGGTACATAAAATAACTTATCCCGCTTTTATATCGTTTCACCATGAATTATGTGATTTCCCTTGAATAGAATTACTGGATCGTAGAAAGGGTTCCACGTAATAACAATTCTATTATTTACAAACGTAATTACAGATTTAATATTATTCAAGTAAATCTTCGCCGACTTACCGTTCCTCACACGGAATCAGTCAGTGCCCGATTAAGCAATTATAACGAACTCGTTAATTGATGTCCGTTGTACTCCGTACGAAGTTGTTCCCCCTTTATATCTCGTGTATTTCTTTAATTCTCCGATAGAGGGAGAAGCGGGGTTGCTAATTAAAAAAGTGTCTAAAAAATTGTCCCGAAACGAAAATCAGAGAAATATCTTCGGTTTGAACGGCGGTTTTTTAAAAATAATTTCCACGTAACTAAACACTTTTAAGCTTCATATACAATTGAGAATTGATGGTGGAATCTAGACTAATGCTGGGATATAGGGTGAGGCATGCGTAGCTGTATTTCGTCTGTCGTTATGTTCTGAGTTCAAATTCCGCCGAGGTCGACTTTGCCTTTCATCCTTTCGGGGTCGATAAATTAAGTACCAGTTATGCCCTGGGGTCGATATAATAGACTTAATCCGTGTGCTTGTTTGTCCCCTCTGTGTTTAGCCCCTTGTGGGTAATAAAGAAATAGGTATTTCGTCTGCCGTTACGTTCTGAGTTCAAATTCCGCCGAGGTCGACTTTGCCTTTCATCCTTTCGGGGTCGATAAATTAAGTACCAGTTACGCACTGGGGTCGATGTAATCGACTTAATCCGTTTGTTTGTCCCCTCCATGTTTAGCCCCTTGTGGGTAGTAAAGAAACAGATATAGGGTGAGGAATGGATTTTGTATATCTTCTCCAGGTCATTTGGTAATCCAGGGACTTTGGAATGGTTGGCCAGACACTGGTTGATTAGAAAGATTTCCGTTTATTTTGTATCTGATGCACCAGGCGGTGTAGTTAATTAAATAAGCTGATTAGGAAGACAAACAGAGGCGGTTGCAAAAATAGGAGCTCTGTAAGAATCGTGCATAGAAGAAAATTACCAGAGACATCAAGTGTTGTACTAAAAATAAAAGTTAAATAAGATTTTTTGCATAAATCTTTTAAATTAACGTAAACATATATGCGCAGGAGTGGCTGTGTGGTAAGTAGCTTGTTTACCAACCACATGGTTCCGGGTTCAGTCCCATTGCATGGCACCTTGGGCAAGTGTCTTCTGCTATAGCCCCGGGCCAACCAATGTCTTGTGAGTGGATTTGGTAGACGGAAACTGAAAGCCCGTCGTATATATATATATGTGTGTGTGCGTGTGTGTTTGTGTGTCTGTGTTTGTCTCCCTAGCATTGCTTGACAACCGATGCTGGTGTGTTTATGTCCCCGTTGTTACTTAGCGGTTTGGCAACAGAGACCGATAGAATAAGTACTGGGCTTACAAAAGAATAAGTCCCGGGGTCGATTTGCTCGACTAAATGGCCGCAGTCAAATGACTGAAACAAGTAAAGGAGAGTAAAAGAGAATATATTTCTATGAAGACAAAATGACGGCTTTCAAATCCTGTTTCCTGATTTGGTCACATGCAAGCTGACTGTCCAAGTAAATAAGCAAATTCCTTTCACTTATATAAAAAGATTAAAAAAGTATGGAAGACCCTACATACAAAAAACAGTGTCCGTTCATGCGAGAGTTCTGGACAAAATGCTATGATTTATGACCGTCCTTGGGATGTAACTAATGTGTAAGTAAAGTTTGGGGAAAATCGGTTGAGAATTGTGGAAATGCATGCATTAATCATTATACACACACACACTGTGATTTATACACACTAGATTACAATGTGAACATTTAAGTTTCTGTAAGACATTTTTATTGATGGTTATATAAGATACATGTGTTCAGAAGCAATTTCGACATAGTATTTGTATCCAGTTTAGAACAGAAGTGGAAACAGATAGAATCCCATCTCCCCATCTGTTGCCAAGGGCTACAAACAGAGAAACAGGTAAAAGAAGAAAAGAATATATTCAGCTGAATTTTATTTGTTCATCAATATTTTCTTTTTGTTTGATCAATATATGGTCACTTCACCTGCTAGAAACAACAGCTAAATTCTATGCAATTTAAACCTTCTGGTCCTGAAAACTAGAGATTACTTGCTGATTTAATGCTGGATAAAGAACGTCAGAAAAAAAAACTGGAGAGTCATGGATGGAATGTAACTGCATCTGCTGAAGAAGTCTGAGGATTAATATGCAAGAGAAAGAGAAAGACTGTTGCAGTGAGGGAGGTGGGTTTGTGAGTGTAAGAGGAGAGGGGGAGGTAGAGAGGGGGATGCAGTGAGTGGTGAAGCTTTGTATATTGAGGAGCAGAAAGAGAGAAATGATACAGTTGGAAGTGGGAGACTAGAAGACAGAGAGAGGAGAGAGTGGTGTTGGGGAGGAGGTGGAGGAAAGGGATTGTAGTGGATGATGAGGTGTAGTGGGGGGGGGGAGAAGACATAATACACACCCTAATAAGGGACAGTCCAGGGGAAAGGAGGGGACTCCACTGAGATGAATGTCTGTCTTGGCATTGGTCCCATGTATTAACACCATCACAGAATTTACAAGGTCTTCTAAACACTATCAGTGGTATATATATACATATATATATATATATCCTACAGAGAAAAATAATCTCTAAATATTTAAAGAGCAACAGTATTGAATCACCAATTTAGATTTAGATAAGAATCAGGATCTACAGAAATAATAATAATAATAATAATAATAATGAAATTATTATATACAGTGCTCAAGTGCACCACAACTTGTCAGAGTATATGCAGTAATGTACAAATGTCTGGAAAGTGAACAATAAATGAGTCAGATACATGCTTGCGTGTGTATGGAGGGGAGAAAATCAGGCGAATCTCAGGAAGCATGGAAGTTTTGAAGGATGCAGAAGTCTTTGGATTTCAATTTCCAGTCATCTTCTGATCCAAAATTTCTCCAATCTCCACAAATTTGGTCCAGATGTCATTGCAGAGCTTCTTACATCAATCGAGGTCATTCATAATACAATTCATAGCATCTGCACTCTTCTTTATTCACCCAGGTCTTTTATTATTCAACATGTTTCTGACAAACAGATGCATGTGTAGTTAAGTGATTTCTCCAAGAGAATGATTCACCACAGAAATTGCAGTGATACGGCTTCTCTCCTGTATGAGTACGTTTGTGACTAGTTAATCCATTCCTCTGAGAGAATGATTTGCCACAGATATCACAACGATGGGGTTTTTCTCCTGTATGAATACGTTTGTGTTTGGTTAACTCACTACTTCCAGGGAATGCCTTACCACAGATATCACAGACGTATGGTTTCTCACCTGTATGAATACGTTTGTGAGTTGTTAAGTCACTACTTCCAGAGAATGATTTAGCACAGATATCGCAGTGGAATGGCTTCTCACCTGTATGAATACGTATATGCTTAGTTAAGGAAGTGTTTACAGAGAATGATTTACCACAGATATCACAGTGATATGGTTTCTCACCTGTATGAATACGTTTGTGACAGATTAAGTGGGCATTCAGAGTGAATCCCTGGCCACAGATATCACAGTGATATGGTCTCTCTCCTGTATGAATACGCATGTGAATAGTTAAGGCATTGTTTACTGAGAATGATTTACCACAGGTAACACAGTGATATGGTCTCTCTCCTGTGTGAGTACGTCTGTGGTTAATTAAGGCATTGTTTTGAGAGAATGATTTACCACAGGTATCACAGTGAAAGGGCTTTTCACCTGTATGAATACGCATGTGTGTAGTTAAGGCATTGTTTACGAAGAATGATTTACCACAGGTAACACAGTGAAATGGTCTCTCACCTGTATGAACATGTTTGTGTTTAGTTAAGTGACCGTTTTGAGAGAATGATTTACCACAGATATCACAGTGAAAGGGCTTCTCACCTGTATGAATACGTTTGTGATTAATCAAGTTAGTATTTATAGAGAATGATTTACCACAGATTTCACAAAAATGATGTGATTTTCCTAATTCCTTTGACATTTCTCTAAGGGATACAAACAGACCCAACCATTGAAGTTTCTCAAAGTATTAAAATTTTCCCCTTATCTTTCTTCTCTCACCACAGAATGTAAATTCCTTCTTCTTCTTGTTATAATTTCTCATTCTTTAGAAATATTCCAACAGCTATCAACTGTGATTTTGTCGATATCCAAAATTCTGGAAACTCCTTTGTAAATATATTCAAGTTCAATTAGAATGCAAAAGAACCAGATAATGAGATGGGTTGGACGGTTTAGCAGGGATTTGGGAAGCCAGGAGGCTGCACCAGGCTCAGTCTGATCTGGCAGTGTTTCTACAGCTGGATGCCCTTCCTAACGCCAACCACTCCGTGAGTGTAGTGGGTGTTTTTTACGTGGGTTTTATTTAAAGAAATCAACCACAGAATATTCATTGTATGTACTTACTTTATCAGTCACTTTTACCAAAGAGCAAAGTTATGAAGACACAAACACAGCAACAGTCACACTTTCCCATGGATAGACGCATGTGTAGTTAAGTTACTTCTCCAAGAGAATGATTTCCCACAGATATCACAGCGATGTGGTTTTTCCCCTGTATGTATCAACTTGTGTTGAGTTAAGGAACTATTTTGAGTGAATGAGGAACCACAGACATCACAATCATAAGGCTTCTCTCCTGTGTGAATACGTTTGTGTTGAGTTAAGGTACTGTTCTGAGAGAAGGATTTGCCACAGACATCACAGTGAAATGGTTTTTCCCCTGTATGAATACGTTTGTGTTTAGTTAAGTTACTGTTTTGAGAGAAGGATTTACCACAGATTTCGCAAGGAAATGGTTTCTCACCTGTATGAATACTTCTATGTTTAGTTAAGTGATTGTTTTGAGAGAATCGTTTGCCGCAAATATCACAGTGAAAGGGCTTCTCACCTGTATGAACACGAATGTGTTTAATCAAGTTACCACTTATAGCGAATGATTTACCACAGGTATCACAGTGGAACGGTCTTTCACCTGTATGGATACGTATGTGTGCAGTTAATTCACTGTCTTGAGAGAATGATTTACCACAGATTTCACACCTATGTTGTGATTTCCCTAATACTTTTGACATTTCTCTAAGGGATACAAATAGACCTAACCATTGAAGCTTCTTACAGTTTTAAATTTTTTCCATTATCTTTCTTCTCTCACCATAGCATGCAATTTCCTTTTTCTTGTCCTTGTTATAATTCCTCATTCTTTAGAAATATTTCAAATCCTATCAACCTTGATTTTATTGATATCTAAAGATGCTGCAAACTCCTTTGTAAATATATTCAAGTTTAATTAGAATGCAAAAGCACCAGGTAAGGAGATGGAGAAATGTTGCTATGAATCTTCACTCAGGGCCAATATTTCACAGTAATTCAATCCCGGATTTATAGCAGTTGGGTTATTATATCTGTTCTCTAAAACGTTTTCCTTTCGTCTTCAAAACAACTGATAAATATTCCAGATGTCTCCAATGTACAAAAGATGTTTTGTGCCAATGTCATCTGTGAATCTGAAATAATAAAGAAACAGTATTTAGATAGAGAGGAAAGATCAAAAGAGAAATGTTACAACATTTCTTTATTAATTAACAAATGACATCAAATAACATTGGGTGGAATCTAAAAATTTGTAAACTTGCCGGAGTGAGAAAGAAACGGGCAATGTGGTTATGGGATATGCTAGACACAACAGCCAAATCACCATTAAATCACACACCTTTACTTCTGAAAATATCTACTTTTATTTCTTTTTTTACCAAAAAGGTTTCTCCTAATTTTTTCCAAGTGCATCATGCCCAGAAAATGGACCGAAATTGGTTAGGAAAAGGGGAAAACTGGTGGAATAGGACTGTGTGTAAGAAACGAATAATAATAATAATAATATTAATAATAATAATAACTTCTTCAAAAAATTCTCTTTTAAATGATGAGATCATTTCCAAGAATACACAGGAAAAAATATCGGAATACTCCCGGCCACGACGGAGAAATTCCGAGACGGGAAGGGCGGAACCGAATACTCGATACACGTTATAAGTATTCCCGGATTTCTGGAAGCCTGGTAAGAGATCCGGCACGTACGATCGATCGATAGATAGGTGTGTATATCTTACCAATTATGCTTTACAAATCAATATGACCAGAGAAGCTAAAGAGACGGGGGCGGCAGCAAGGAAGGCCACAGTCCCTCAGGACCCACAAAGTGTAAAGATGAAAACCTGGTCATCTTCGAAGAAAGGAAGGGCGGAACCGAATACTCGATACACGGTATAAGTATTCCCGGATTTCTGGAAGCCAGGTAAGAGATCCGGCACGTACGATCGATCGATAGATAGGTGTGGATATCTTACCTGTTATGCTACACAAATCAATATTTAGAGTGAAAATATATTTACTCACATCAAAATCTCCGTGAAGACAGAGAAAAACCCTTTTTGGTTCTTCTCCCGAGTCAGGCTGGTTGTAGCGGAAACGGAAGTATGATGTGTCATGTGACAAAAATAAACCCACCGTTCTCTAGTTAATGAAACTAAAAATGTTAAGACAAAGGGCAAAAAGAAATCACCATGGTTACTGTGGTAAACATCCGGTTATAAAGGAGTCTTCATTATTTTCACCTGAGCCCTTGATGCCGACGTTCTAAAAGATAGATTTTATATTTCATTAAAGCGGAAGAATCGTGAGAACCGTGGACGAAATGCTTCGCGGTATTTCGTCTGCCGTTACGTTCTGAGTTCAAATTCCGCCGCGGCTGACTTTGCCTTTCATCCTTTCGGGGTCGATAAGTACCTGTTACGCAGTGGGGTCGACTTAATCCGTTTGTCTGTCCTTGTCTGTCCTCTCTGTGTTTAGCCCCTTGTGGGCAGTAAAGAAATAGGCATTTTGCCCGTCTCTACGCTCAGAGTTCAAATTCTGCCGTAATTTTGGTGGTCGATGAAATAAATATCACTGATATATCTGCAATATGGCGTAACTTCGGTATAGGTACCGGAAGTACCGGATACATTTCAAGAAAGTGTTGTTGTTTTTTTATATATATGGGGGGTTAGGGTTCGGAGAAAAGGGTTTCTGTTATCTTCAGAAATGCAAACAAAGCCACTTCCTGTACATAAACCGAAGGATCACCCTGCAATATATATATATATATATATATATATATATATATATATATATAGCATAAATTACTGGCATGGGTCGGACGGTCTGAGAAGGGATTACAAGATGGAAGGCTGCACCGAACATGAGAGACTTCAATAAAAATTCTGTCATCCATGTCCAGTTAAAGAGTTTTAAACGGTCAAAGGTTACAGTTTAAAGACACTTCTCCAAACTGCCATCCAGTTTGGACTGAAGCAGAAACGAGACGTCCGAAACACACAAACTCGACATTAATGTCCTGGGATGGAAGATTTTATTTAAAACTAGCAGTATCGCCCGGCGTTGCTCGGATTTGTAAGGGAAATAACTATAAAACATTTTTAGAGAGTTATAGCCAAAAAATAGCAAAAAAATGCATCAAAAATGGAAAAAATATTATGGTAAATGTTTTTAAAAATCGTTGACTCATCGTAGACATTTTTAGAGAGTTACTTCCCTTATATAATAGCGAAAAAATGCATTAAAATGGAAAAAAATGATGGTAAATTATTTTTAAAATCGTAGACTCATCGTAGACGCGCGCTAATACCCAGAAGGGCTCGATATGAATCACGACTATAAGATACCCGGTTTTGGTTAAACTGCACCGCAAAATGTGGGAGTAGTTAGGAATCTAAATCGGAGGGGACAGACACACAACTTCACTTTTATATATAAAGACTAGCAGTATCGCCCGGCGTTGTAAGGGAAATAACTATATAAGAATTTTTAGAGAGTTACTTCCCTTATAGATGCCAATTCGGGCTTTCTTAGCCATTTCTGTTTTGGTGTCTTCAAGCCATGAAGTCGTTGTTCTAAAAGAACGCTGGTCTCCTTGACAACGCATTACGACGTTGATTTCCTTACACTTCCTTCCCCACAGCTTCACGAGGGAGGGAAGAAGCAAACAGGTGCAGGTGTGAGCGTGGACGCCAACTCCACCGCCATCGACACACGAAAATTTATGCATTAAAATGGAATAAAAAATGATGTTAAATTATTTTTAAAATCGTAGACTCATCGTAGACGCGCGCTAATAGCCAGACGGGCTCGATATGAATCACGACTATAAGATACCCGAATTTGGTTAAACTGCACCGCAAAATGTGGGAGGAGTTAGGAATCTAAATCGAAGGGGACAGACACTCACACAACTACAGTTTTATATACATAGACATCGCAGTGCTAAGTTATCTCCCTTACATAGATACAGTCGTGGATCGGATGCGTATAAAACCGTTCAATGTCTTTTTAATCCAAGAACCGGCTTCTTGCCAGACAGTTTATTCGCAGAGCGGGCGTGGCACATGTACTCTTTTACTTGTTTCAGTCATTTGACTGTGGCCGTGCTGGAGCACCACCTTTACTCGAGCAAATCGACCCCGGGACTTATTCTTTGTAAGCCCAGTACTTATTCTATCGGTCACTTTTGCCGAACTGCTAGGTAACGGGGATATAAACACACCAGCATCGGTTGTCAAGCAATACTAGGGGGAGAAACACAGACACAAACATATATACATATATACGATGGGCTTCTTTCAGTTTCCGTCTACCAAATCCACTCACAAGGCTTTGGTTGGCCCGAGGCTATAGTAGAAGACACTTGCCCAAGGTGCCACGCAATGGGACTGAACCCGGAACCATGTGGTTGGTAAGCAAGCTACGTACCACACAGCTAAGTTCAGTGCATTCCGATAAAGATACGAATAGCAAAAAGAGAAATTTGTTAACGGGAAGAAAACGTGTATAGTCTTTTCCCTCATGTGTATCGAAATTATTTGAAATATGAAAATAAGACAAACATCATTACTAACAGATAAAAAATACATTAATTGTAAAGGATCTTTTTGGTTTGAACGGCAGTTTTTTCTAGCGGTGTCATATGAAATTGTCACCCATAATTATGACCCTAATATCGATCTATTGCATTTCAATCTGTTTTAGGGTTAGGGGTGGGGGAAGGGTATCTTTTTTTCTTCACAAATGTAAATAAACCCAATCTGTTTCTTAAACGAGGGACATATTCATACGGCACAGAATATTTTTTACCTCAATCAACGTCAGTGATTGGTTGAAATTGCAGAAAAAAACAACAAATATCTTACAAACTATAGAATTTTCTCAATAAAGCCAAGAGAAAAAGATGTTTTATAAACACATTCTACCAGTATACGAAGTGTAAAATTTTTTAGTTACCTAGAAATTATGTTAAAAACTGCCATTCAAACCGAAGAGATCCATAAACCCAATCTGTTTCTTAAACGAGGGACATATTCATATGGCACAGAATGTTTTTTTTTTACCTCAATGGACGTCATTGATTGGTTGAAATTGCAGAAATTGAAGAAAAAAAAACAACAAATATCTTACAAATCATAGAACTTTCTCAATAAAGCCAAGAGAAAAAGATGTTTTATAAACACATTCTACCAGTATACGAAGTTTAAAATTTTTTAGTTACCTAGAAATTATGTTAAAAACTGCCGTTCAAACCGAAAGGACCCATTGTAAACTGTACTTACTCTTATGATAGATAGTAAAGGGAGACGTAAACCATATGCTAATTATAAAAAGCTACTTTAATTATAAAACGATACATCAATTATGAAACCGAAGCGCAGTTATCATAAACATAATTGAGTTGATGAAATTTGAATATTTAAACAAGTCTTTTTAAACAGAGGTCCGATATTTCAATTTAATAATTATATAGTTTTTAACATTTCTTATTTCTTTGCAGCTCGATAACAAATGATCCATGGACCAGTACCAGCTGTGGCCTGGGGGTTATGGACCTCTCATATAAAATACAAAGTCCGTAGTTGCTTTCATATACAAGATTACATTGTCTGTCCTGTGTCCATTTATGGTTCTAGAAGATATTTTATATTTATGGTTACATAAGATACATATTTTGAGAAGCAATTTCGACATAGTATTTGTATCCAGTTTGGAACAGAAGTGGAAACAGATAGAATCCCATCTCCCTGTCTGTTGCCAGGGGCTACAAACAGAGAAACAGGTAAAAGAAGAAAAGAATATATTCAGCTGAATTTTATTTGTTCATCAATATTTTCTTTCTGCTTGATCAATATATGGTCACTTCACCTGCTAGAAACAACAGCTAAATTCTATGCAATTTAAACCTTCTGGCTCTCAGAATTAAAGCTTATTTGCTGATGTAATCTTGGATATAGAATTTAGAAGGAAAAACCGGATAGTCATAGAAGAAGTCTGAGGATTAATATGCAAGAGAGAGAAAGACTGTTGCACTGAGGGAGGTGGAAATAGCACAATATCTTTTCTTGCCAATGTAGATTATGACAGTGGCTATCTAAAATGTAGTGATAACAGCTAGTTATCACACTCATATATCCTTTTTTTACTATGTGAATAAATTCATGTTTTTAAATAAATTCAAGTTATTTTCTGAATAGAATGGATTTTAACAACCGACTTGTGTCCAGGTAAACTATGTGAATGCCAGGTAAGAATCTCCTAAAGTGGCTGAAGTGGTTGACATAGAGAAGGGCATCATCATCATCATCGTTTAGCGTCCGCTTTCCATGCTGGCATGGGCTGGACGGTTCAACTGGGGTTTGGGAAGCCAGGAGGCTGCACCAGGCCCAGTCTGATCTGGCAGTGTTTCTACAGCTGGATGCCCTTCCTAACGCCAACCACTCCGTGAGTGTAGTGGGTGCTTTTTACGTGCCACCGCATGTGGGTGTAAAATAATATCTCAAAAGGGTAACCCCGAAGAGTATGGTTACTGTCAGGGGGTTAATGATTACTGTTAAGGGCACAAAGGTTAAGCCAAGATTTAACAGGGGGAACGGTTTTAAAATATAGGTTGTTGTATGTCCTAATGAATTTTCACAATGATATAATCACACTTTCATATGGATAATTGCATGTGTAATTAAGTTACTTCTCTGAGAAAAAGATTTAGTGGAGAAATCATAGTAATATGGTTTCTCTCCTGTATGAATACATTTGTGTTTAATTAAGGTCCAACTTTTTTGAGAATGATTTTCTCTCCTGTATGAATACGTCTGTGTTTAGTTAAGGCACTGCTTTGAGAGAATGATTTACTGCAGAAATCACAGTCAAATGGTTTCTCTCCTGTATGAACACGTCTGTGTGTAGTTACGGTCGAGTTGTCAGAGAATGATTTACCACAGATATCACAATGATATGGTCTCTCTCCTGTATGAATACGTTTGTGACTAATTAAGATACTGTTTTGAGAGAATGATTTACCACAGGTCTCACAGTGGTATGCTCTCTCTCCTGTGTGAATACGTATGTGTTTTCTTAAGTTACTATTTCCAGAGAATGCCTTGCCACAGACATCACAGTGATATGGTCTCTCACCTGTGTGAATACGTATGTGAATAGTTAAGGCATTCTTTTCAGAGAATGCTTTTCCACAGGTAACACAGTGAAATGGTTTCTCTCCTGTATGAATATGCAGGTGTCTAGTCAAATGACTACTTTGAGAGAATGATTTACCACAGATATAACAGTGATGTGGTCTCACCTGTGTGTGAATACATGTGTGTTTAATTAAGGTACTGTTTACAGAGAATGCTTTACCACAGATATCACAGTGAAACGGCTTCTCACCTGTATGAATACGCTTGTGTGTAGTTAAGCTACAGTTTCGGGAAAATGATTTACCACAGGTAATGCAGTGAAATGGCTTCTCACCTGTATGAATACGTATGTGATTAGTTAAGGTACTATTTAGAGAGAAGGATTTACCACAGGTAACACAGTGAAATGGCTTTTCTCTTGTATGGATACGTGTGTGTGTAGTTAATTCACTGTTTTGAGAGAATGGTTTACCACAGATTTCATAGTGAAATGGCTTCTCACCTGTATGAACACAAATGTGATTAATCATGTCACTATTTATAGAAAATGATTCACCACAGATTTCACAATCACGTTGTGATTTTCCTAATTCTTTCGACATTTCTCTAAGGGATACAAACAGACCCAACCATTGAAGTTTCCCGCAGAATTAAATTTTTCCCTTATTTTTTTTCTCTCAATTTCCTTCTTCTCAAACTTGTAATAATTTATTCCCCAGAAATATTTCAAATCCTATCAACTGTGATCTTTATCAATATCTAAAGATGCTGCAAACTCCTTTGTAAATATATTCAAGTTCAATTAGAATGCAAAAGCACCAGATAAGGAGATGGAGAAATGTTGCTATGAATTGTTGCTCAGAGCAAATATTTCACAGTAATTCAATCCCAGATTTATAGCAGTTGGGTTATTATATCTGTTCTCTAAAACGTTTTCCTTTCGTCTTCAAAAAAACATGGTAAATATTCCAGATGTCTCCAATGTACAAAAGATGTTTTGTGCCAATGTCATCTGTGAATCTGAAATAATAAAGAAACAGTATTTAGATAGAGAGGAGAGATCAAAAGAGAAATGTTACAACATTTCTGTATTAATTAACAAATGACATCAAATAACATTGGGTGGAATCTAACTTACAGCATTACAATCCTGACCTCAACACCCTAACCACGAAGGCACATGCCTCCCCTATGTAGACATAAACAGCTGGCAAATGGCCTTCCCTAAATGCACTAAAAATACTACAGCATAATCAGAACCCTATTTCAGAAAATTATCAACGTTGCCTTTGAGCATTTAAAAGACAAATTTGGGTGGGGCAAAATGAGTAAGACAAGATTAATTAAATTTGCAACATATATACTTCAACATACATTCTTAGACATGAGAAATGCAACAGGAATTTTAAATATTTTGCTCAAATTGGAAGAGAATCATAGAAAAGGGTCAAATGGTATGAAATATTTTTGGCAGATACTGCTGAGGATGTGCGTAAGCTCGCAAGAAATGAAGCCAGTATGCTCCGATGGATGTGTAATGTCAGTGTTCATACTCGACAGAGTGTAAGTACCTTGAGAGAAAACTTGGACCTAAGAAGCATCAGTTGTGGTGTGCAAGAGAGACGTTTGCGCTGGTATGGATGAGGATAGCTGTATGAAAAAGGGCCACACCCTGGCGGTTGAGGGAACCTGTGGAAGAGGTAGACCCAGGAAGACCTGAGATGAAGTGGTGAAGCACGACCTTCAAACTTTAGGTCTCACCAAGGAAATGACTAGAGACCGAGACCTTTGGAAGTATGCTGTGCGTGGGAAGACCCGGCAGGACAAGTGAGGCCATAATCCCATGGCCTACACCTGGGATGTAGCCAGCCCACTTATGCATACCTTTCCTTCTTGGGACACAAAACTCCACTTGTGAAGACCTGTTGAGGCAAGTGAAAATAAAAATCGTAATCTATCAACATCAATGGAATTTGTAGCTGTGATACCAGTACCGGTGGCACATAAGAGAACCATCCGACCGTGGCCGTTGCCAGCTTCGCCTGGTCCCCATGCGGTGGCACGTAAAAATCACCCACTACACTCACGGAGTGGTTGGCGTTAGGAAGGGATACATCCAGCTGTAGAAACACTGCCAGATCAGACTGGGCCTGGTGCAGCCTTCTGGCTTCCCAGACCCCAGTTGAACCGTCCAACCTATGCCAGCATGGAAAGCAGACGTTAAATGATGATGATCAACAACAGGTGGCCCATATAAGTTAGAATTTCTCCATTTTGCCTGGGATCTTTCACATTTTCACTTCACAATGCCCTTGGAAAACATCTGGGGCATGTTTTTAACAGAGAAAATATTTTTCAAAATGTCTCCTTTTTTAGCTCGCCCCCCCCCCCCATCATATTTCTCCTCTCTGGAACGATTGTAGTCGATTTTGTGGCCAGTATGCACTTAGAAACTATAGAAGCCTTTTCGTTAAAACAAAGAATGGTAAATATTTTCAGACGAAAAGGTGTGATTTATGACAGATTTGGCTGTTGTTTCTAGCATATCTCATGACTGCTAGGATTTACGGTTGATAAAGGTCATAAATTTTCTAAAACAATTTTTTTAATTGCAGACATAAGTTTATGCTATTAATGGTGTTTGAGAGAGTGTATTCGCCAGAGTGAAAAAGAAACGAGGAAGGTGGTTATGGGAAATGCTAGACACAACAGCTAAATCTCCATTCAATAACACGCCTTCACATCTGGAAATATCTACTTTTATTTTTTTTACCTATGGTTTTTAAGCGCGTAGAGCCCACAAAATGGACGGAATACTGGGGGGGGGGATACGAATGTGTGTCAAAACAAGAAAAAATATTTCTTCCAAAACAACTTTTAAATGATGCGCACGTTTGGGTACAGAGACAAGAACATCGCAGAAATCTCCATCAAAAACGGAGAGATTCCGTCTCATGTGGGCCACCCATCGCTAACGACTACCATATTTTCCCATGGCTTCTTCACAATCTGCTGGAGTAGATCTCTCCCCGTTTTATTTACGCACCATACGGTTAAAGAGAAGAATCCTCCCATGAGCCGACCGTGCAACGTGGATTTATAAAAACAGAAGAGACATGAACGACGGTAAAACGTGATTACTGTAATATGGGCAAAAAACAAAGCGGGAATTCGTCGAAGCAGTTGGTTCGAAAACCGTCATGTCACTTGGTTCAATACCTATTCCTTTACTACCCACAGGGAGCTAAACACACAGAGGACAAACAAGGATAGACAAACGGATTAAGTCGATTATATCGACCCCAGTGGGTAACTGGTACTTAATTTATCGACCCCGAAAGGATGAAAGGCAAAGTCGACCTCGGCGGAATTTGAACTCAAAACGCAGAGGCAGACGAAATACCTATTTCTTTACTGCCCACAAGGGGCTAAACACAGAGAGGACAAACGGATTAAGTCGGTTATATCGACCCCAGTGCATACCTGGTACTTAATTTATCGACCCTGAAAGGATGAAAGACAAAGTCGACCTCGGCGGAATTTGAACTCAGAACGTAGCGGCAGACGAAATACCTATTCCTTTACTACCCACAAGGGGCTAAACACAGAGGGGACAAACAAACGGATTAAGTCGATTATATCGACCCCAGTGCATACCTGGTACTTATTTAATCGACCCCGAAAGGATGAAAGACAAAGTCGACCTCGGCGGAATTTGAACTCAGAGCGTAGCGGCAGACGAAATACCTATTCCTTTACTACCCACAAGGGGCTAAACACAGAGGGGACAAACAAGGACAGACAAACGGATTAAGTCGATTATATCGACCCCAGTGCATACCTGGTACTTAATTTACCGACCCTGAAAGGATGAAAGGCAAAGTCGACCTCGGCGGAATTTGAACTCAGAACGTAACGACAGACGAAATACCTATTTCTTCACTACCCACAAGGGGCTAAACACAGAGGGGACAAACAACGACAGACACACGGATTAAGTCGATTATATCGACCCCAGTGCATACCTGGTACTTATTTAATCGACCCCGAAAGGATGAAAGGCAAAGTCGACCTCGGCGGAATTTGAACTCAGAGCGTAGCGGCAGACGAAATACCTATTCCTTTACTACCCACAAGGGGCTAAACACAGAGGAGACAAACAAACGGATTAAGTCGATTATATCGACCCCAGTGCGTAACTGGTACTCATTTAATCGACCCCGAAAGGATGAAAGGCAAAGTCGACCTCGGCGGAATTTGAACTCAGAACACAGAGGCAGATGAAATACCGCTGAGCATTTCGCCCGGTGTGCTAACGTTTCTGCCAGCTCGCCGCCTTTGTTCAATATCATCCTTCTATCATATTGCTGGGCCCACGACTTTTCTCTCTCAAAGACATTTCTCATAAGGTCCACTGCGACAAGAATACTCGTGCAATTCATTGATGCAATTTCGACAGTGAATCGATTTTACGTCTGTAAAATAGGAAATTAGGCCGTGTTGTGTTGAGGGTGTAATTCCGTCTGTTCTTTGGTGAAACTTAGTCTAACTTTGGAAGATTCTGCTCAACATCGCTCACTGAAGCGTAGTGTTGTGTGCTCTGGAGGAGTAAAGCAATCCGAATTAGATATGACCAGGGAAGCTAAAGAGACGGGGGCGGCAGCAAGGAAGGCCACAGTACCTCAGGACCCACAAAGTGTAAAGATGAAAACCTGGTCATCTTCGAAAAAGGGAGGGCGGAACCGAATACTCGATACACGGTATAAGTATTCCCGGATTTCTGGAAGCCGGATAAGAGATCCGGCACGTACGATCGATCGATAGATAGGTGTGGATATCTTACCAATTATGCTTTACAAATCAATATGACCAGAGAAGCTAAAGAGACGGGGGCGGCAGCAAGGAAGGCCACAGTCCCTCAGGACCCACAAAGTGTAAAGATGAAAACCTGGTCATCTTCGGAAAAAGGAAGGGCGGAACCGAATACTCGATACACGGTGTAAGTATTCCCGGATTTCTGGAAGCCGGATAAGAGATCCGGCACCTACGATCGATCGATAGATAGGTGTGGATATCTTACCTGTTATGCTACACAAATCAATATTTAGAGTGAAAATATGTTTACTCACATCAAAATCTCCGTGAAAAACAAACAAAAACACTTCTTTGTTCTTCTCCCGAGTGAAACAGGCTGCAGCGGAAACGGAAGTACGGTGTGTCATGTGACAAAACTAAACCCACCGCTCTCTAGTTAATGAAACTAAAAATGTTAAGGTAAAGATGGGAGAGGGGGGGAGTGAATAATATTTATGTTGATGCAAATCACCATGGTTACCGTGGTGAATGCCTGGCTGCGATAAACGAATGTTCATTATCGTCAGCAGTGGTCATGGGGTCTTTACGGTTTGAACGTCTGTCTGTGTGTATGTGTGTGCCTGTTCCTCTGTCTATGTGTACGTTCGTGCTGTGTATGTGTGCTTCTGCTTGTTTGTGTGTGTGCACGCGCACTTCTTGCTGTGTTTGTGTGTGTGTGTGCTTGTTCCTCTGTCTGTATGTGTGCTTCTGCTTGTTTGTGTGTGTGTGTGCTTGTTCCTCTGTCTGTATGTGTGCTTCTGCTTGTTTGTGTGTGTGTGTGCTTGTTCCTCTGTCTGTATGTGTGCTTCTGCTTGTTTGTGTGTGTGTGTGCTTGTTCCTCTGTCTGTATGTGTGCTTCTGCTTGTTTGTGTGTGTGTGTGTGCCTGTTCCTCTCTCTATGTGTACGTTCTTGTTCTTTGTGTGTGTGTGTGTGTGTCTGCCTGTTCTGTTTTTATGCATTTATGTGTTGTGGAATATAGATAAAACGAAATTATGCCAGCAATGTCTCGTTTTTAAACTTAAAGAAAAAAAAAAAAGCCTTGCATATTTGTTCTTACCTGCTTCAGGTGTGGATGCAAAATCCGTAAATTTCCAAGCAGAAAACAGAAAATGAGATCACTGTATCAATTATAGTAGTCTATGTGGGGTTTTTTTTTAAACCCCTAAAAAGCAGAAATATTGCAACATACATGGAGAAGAGGAATGACTGTGGTAAGTAGCTTGTTTACCAACCACATGGTTCCGGGTTCAATCCTACTGCGTGGAACCACGGGCAAGTGTCTTCTACTATAGCCTCGGACCGACCAAAGCCTTGTGAGTGGATTTGGTAGGCGGAAACTGAAAGAAGCCCGTCGTATATATGTATATATATATGTGTATGTGTCTGTGTTTGTCCCCCTAGCATTGCTTGACAACCGATGCTGGTGTGTTTATGTCCCTGTAACTTGGCAGTTCTGCAAAAGAGACCGATGGGATAAGTACAAGGCTTGCAAAGAATAAGTCCCGGGGTCGAGTTGCTCGATTAAAGGCGGTGCTCCAGCATGGCCGCAGTCAAAAGACTGAAACAAGTAAAAGAGTAAAGACTATACAACGCATTTTATGAAATTCATAAAAAACATTGTCTAAATACAAACGAAACTCAAACAAATACGTTGAAACTAACGCATGTGATGTGCCATGCATGTTGTGATATTTCGTCTTTACGTGGATCCATCAGCCCTCCACCATGTTCAAGTTCACGATAGGGTCGTTAGGGTCTGAAAAATGAGCACTGTGGTTCACGGTTGAATGACCTTGCAAAGCATTATATGCCTTCCAGCAATTGGTTAGAATCTTTGTCCCTGGCAGCACAGGGTCATTTGATTATTGGCAGAAGCAGTGTCGCTGTGCTTCAGTCCGGGACAGGAACTAACACACATCTTAACGTCCCGTGCTCCATTATCCCAAGAACCCAGGGGCCTGGCTTATAACGACCTCTGTGATATTTGTGATGCATAAATTTTACTTTATGCATCTCGACAACGACATTCTGCCCACCAAGTTGGACGGGATTATCATTTTATTTTTACTATGTGAATAAATTTATGTTTACAAGTTATTTTCTGAATAGAATGGATTTTAACAAGCAACTTGTGTCCAGGTAAAGTATGTGAATGCCAGGTAAGAATCTACAAAAGTGGCTGACATAAGGAAGGACATCTGGCTGTAGAAATATTTCTCAAACAAATAACCATGATGAGTATGGTTACTGTGAGGGGGATGGTCAATGATTACTGTTAAGGACAGAGAGGTTAAGCCAAGATTTAGCAGGGGAAACGGTTTTAAATTATTGGTTGTTGTTGAATGTTCTGATGAATTTCCCTGCAAGGGAAACGGTTTTACAATTTTGGATGTTCTAATGAAGTTTGAGAATGATACAATCACACTTTCACATGGATAGATGAATGTGTAATTAAGCTACTTCTCCAAGAGAATGATTTGCCACAGACATCACATTGATATGGCTTCTCACCTGTGTGAGTCCGTTTGTGACTAGTTAATCCCTTCTTCTGAGAGAATGATTTCCCACAGATATCACAACGATGGGGTTTTTCTCCTGTATGTATGAATTTGTGTTTAGTTAAAGCACTATTTTGAGTGAATGAGAAACCACAGACATCACAATTATATGGCTTCTCACCTGTGTGAATACGTTTGTGTTGAGTCAAGGTTCTATTTTGAGAGAAAGATTTACCACAGGTATCACAGTGAAATGGCTTCTCACCTGTATGAACACGAATGTGTTTAATCAAGTTATCACTAATAGAGAACGATTTACCACAGGTATCACAGTGGAATGGTCTTTCACCTGTGTGAATACGTCTGTGTCCTCTCAAGACAATATTGTGTGAGAATGCTTTGCCACAGATATCACAGGTATATGGCTTCTCTCCTGTATGAATACGTTTGTGACTGCTTAACTGACTATTCTTAGAGAACGCCTTACCACAAATACTACAGTGATATGTTTTCTCTCCTGTATGAATAAGTTTGTGACTAGTTAACTGACAATTCTGAGAGTATGCCTTGCCACAGATATCACAGTGATATGGTTTCTCTCCTGTGTGAATACGCCTATGTCCTCTTAAGACACTACTGTCAGAGAATGATTTACCACAGATGTCACAGTGATGTGGTCTCTCGCCTGTATGAATACGCCTGTGTACGCTTAAGACACTCCTGTCAGAGAATGCTTTACCACAGATATCACAGCTATATGGCTTCTCTCCTGTATGAATACGTTTGTGTGTAGTCAAGGTAATTTTTTGAGAGAATGACTTATCACAGGTATCACAGTGAAAGGGCTTCTCACCTGTATGAACACGAATATGATTAATCAAATTACTACTTCTAGAGAATGATTTACCACAGATTTCACAACTATGTTGCGATTTTCCTAATTCTTTTGACATTTCTCTAAGGGACACAAACAGACCCAACCATTGAAGTTTCTCACACTATTAAATTTTCCCCTTATCTTTCTTCTCTCACCACAGAATGTAATTTCCTTCTTCTTCTTCTTGTTATAATTTATTCCTTAGAAGTATTTCAACTGCTATCAACTGTGATTTTATCAGTATCTAAAATTCTGCACAGACCTTTGCAAATATATTCAAGTTTAATTAGAATGCAAAAGCCCCAGATAATGAGATGGAGAAATGTTGCTATGAATCTTTGCTCTGAGCAAATATTTCACAGTAATTCAATCCTGGATTTATAGCAGTTGGGTTATTATATCTGTTTGTTAAGACATTTTCCTTTAGTCTTTAGGACATGATTGATATTCCAGATGTATCGAATGTACAAAAGTTGTTTTGTGCCAAAGTCATCCGTAAATCTGAAATAATAAAGAAACAGTATTTAGATAGAGAGGAAAGATCAAAAGAGAAATGTTACAACATTTCTTTATTAATTAACAAACGACATCAAATAACATTGGGTGGACTCTAAAAATTTGTAAACTAAAACTACACCTTTATGCTGTGTAACATAGGCGCAGGAGTGGCTGTGTGGTAAGTAGCTTGCTAACCAAACACATGGTTCCGGGTTCAGTCCCACTGCGTGGCACCTAGGGCAAGTGTCTTCTGCTATAGCCCCGGGCCGACCAATGCTTTATGAGTGGATTTGGTAGACGGAAACTGAAAGAAGCCTGTCGTATATATGTATATGTATATATATGTGTGTGTGTGTGTGTGTGTGTATATATATAAGCATCCACTACACTCACGGAGTGGTTGGCGTTGGGAAGGGCATCCAGCTGTAGAAACACTGCCAGATCAGACTGGAGCCTGGTGCAGTCTCCTGGCTTCCCAGATCCCCGGTCGAACCGTCCAACCCATGCTAGCATGGGGAACGGACGTTAAATGATGAATGATGATATATATATATATATATATATATACACCAAATAAGTTAGGGGCTGTGGATCCAACCCACTAAGGGATAATACTTATCCAATATACTGTTGGTATAAGATCCAAATCATTAATACACAAATGTTTTTAATTGCAATGCAAGTAACTTATTGTATTAAATTGGTGAAGGTAAAGAAATATTTTACCATTAATTTATAATGATAAGAAATCCGGCAGATACGATCGATCGATAGATAGGTGTGTATATCTTACCTGTTATGCTTTACAAATCAATATGACCAGAGAAGCTAAAGAGACGGGGCGGCAGTAAGGAAGGCCACAGTCCCTCAGGACCCACAAAGTGTAAAGATGAAAACCTGGTCATCTTCGAAGAAAGGAAGGGCGGAACCGAATACTCGATACACGGTGTAAGTATTCCCGGATTTTTGGAAGCCAGGTAAGAGATCCGGCACGTACGATCGATCGATAGATAGGTGTGGATATCTTACCTGTTATGCTTTACAAATCAATATTTAGCGTGAAAATATATTTACTCACATCAAAATCTTCGTGAAGACAGAGAAAAACCCTTTTTTGTTCTTCTGCCCATTGAAGCAGGGTTGCAGAAGAAACGGAAGTACGGTGTGTCATGTGACAATAATAAACCCAACGCTCTCCAATGAATAAAACCAAGAATGTTATCAGAGAGGAGAATTAATAATATTTTGATGCCAATCACCATGGTTACCGCGGTTATTCTCTGGCTGTGATAAATGAATCTTCGTCATTGTCAGCAGCGGCCGTGGTGGCGATGTTCTTAAAGACATTTGGCGATTTAAGATCGCCGACATATTTTATGCTTCATTATGAATAAGATTGCTTCAGGCGGCGAGTTGGCAGAGTCGTTAGCGCGCCGGGTGAAATGTTTAGGGTATTTCGTCTGCCGTTACGTTCTGAGTTCAAATTCCGCCGAGCTCGACTTTGCCTTTCATCCTTTCGGGGTCGATAAATTAAGTACCAGTTACGCACTGGAGTCGATGTAATCGACTCAATACCTATGTCTGTCCTTGTTTGTCCCCTTGTGAGTAATAAAGAAATAGGGATTTCGTCTGCCGTTACGTTCTGAGTTCAAATTCCGCCGAGGTCGACTTTGCCTTTCATCCTTTTGGGGTCGATAAATTAAGTACCAGTTACGCACTGGAGTCGATGTAATCGACTTAATACCTATGTCTGTCCTTGTTTGTCCCCTCTGTGTTCAGCCCCTTGTGGGTAATAAAGTATAAATAGGAACGTGATCCTATTCTTCTTAAATTAATTACTGACTATATTTTACATGCAGCGGCAATACACATAAGTTTGGAATGACAAGATTTCTTCTTAAGATATATACATTATTTTACATATTTTATAATCATGTGGATTAAAGAGTTCGTAAGCGTTAGCATGTTTTTGTGTCTGTGTGTTCGTTAGGCGTAAAAATTACTGACCAGTTAAATGACGATGGAATTTGAATCACAGTTCATGTTGTTGGTATTGGCTTGGCAACAGGTAATAACAGATGGCTTAAGGTAGTTCTTAGAAGAATCTAGAACCCAAGAACAGATAATTGATTTACCGTTTATGAGGTACAGTAGAATTCCATATCAAGAGGTTGCGTGTCGCAGTTGAGATTAATTGAATCACTCGTTGTGTTTATCTTTCTCTTGATATGAATATACTTCCAGACATGTTTCTGTAGCCGTTTTCTTCGTGGCGAGAATTTCACCTAACCGCTATAGTTGAATCTGGAGTTGTCTCGTGTACAATTTAAATCTTCGATGTTTGTCGATTTGTTCTTGCTGCTTCTTCATTATTTTCTGCTTGGTTATTTTTCTCTAGTTATAGATATCTTGTAACCGTTTTCTTCATGGTGATATTTCACACTAACAGTATGAGAGGTATCTGTAACATCTTGTATTAATGTTGGTCGCCTGCCTTTCGAAATGGAACTTGGTCGAGTATGCTGTGTGGTCAGAGGTTTAGCTCTTAAAAGAACTGAAAACCTAAGACGAGCTGTGTGTGGTCAGAGGTTCGCCCTGAGAAGGACTGGAAACCTAAGACGAATATTCTTCTGAGAAACCTTATTTATAAGCTTCAACAGGCTCCCAGTGAACTTCAGAAATGGAAAGATGTGATTGGCTGCTTGGACTATGGCGCGAAAATAAGTTGAGACAATTCGCGTCACGTGTCAATCAGTGGCGGATTTTTGGAGGGACCCTTGTATCACATGTCACCCAGTGGCGCGAAACACGTAGAGACCAACGTGTCAGCCAATCGAATTAGTGTTTACAACAATGTTGAACAAGCCAAAGATGTTTGTAATCTTGAACGAGGTTATTCTTAATCCTCTGCTCAAACAGTGAAGATTGCAATGAGAGACGATATTGCTACAAAAGAAACAGGTATTTCGTCTGCCGTTACGTTCAGAGTTCAAATTCCGCCGAGGTCGACTTTGCCTTTCATCCTTTCGGGGTCGATAAATTAAGTACCAGTTACGCACTGGAGTCGATGTAATCGACTTAATACCTGTGTCTGTCCTTGTTTGTCTCCTCTATGTTTAGCCCCTTGTGGGTAGTAAAGAAATAGGTATTTCGTCTGCCGTTACGCTCTGAGTTCAAATTACGCCGATGTCGAATTTACCTTTCATCCTTTCGGGGTCGATAAATTAAGTACCAGTTACGCACTGGAGTCGATGTAATAAACTTAATACCTATGACTGTCCCCTTGTGGGTAGTAAAGAAACAGGTATTTCGCCCGTCTCTACGTTCTGAGTTTAAATTCTGCCATCATTTTAGGGGTCGATAAAATAAATATCTCTGACATATCTCCAATATACATATCACTATTTCATGACCGTATCAAGGCATAGATTGGACGGTTCGAAAGTTCGAAGACTACAAAGATTCTGTCGTCCCAGTCTGGTCACAAAGTAACCCAGGGCTACAATTCAAGACGCTTTTCGAAAGTGTCATACAGCTGAAACGAAATGTCACAAACTTGAGATTAATGTCCCGAGAGGAGGATTTTATTAAAGGTCTCCATCCATTTTTATACCACGGGTCGGCTTCACGCGGAACCGATAGTGGCACACGTGTAATTTTAGTGCATTTCCATAAAGACACCACTAACGAGCAATTTGTTAAAGGGAAAAACAATTGTGTAATCTTTTCACTGTCATGCACTGAAATTCTATAAAACCTGAAAATTAGTCAAAAATTATTACTAAGAATTAAAAATCATCATCATCATCGTTTAACGTCCGTTTTCCGCACTAGCACGGGTTGGACGGTTCAACCGGGGTCTGGGAAGCCAGAAGGCTGCACCAGGCTCCAGTCTGATCTTGCAGTGTTTCTACAGCTGGATGCCCTTCCTAACGCCAACCACTACGCGAGTGTAGTGGGTGCTTTTTACATGCCACCGGCACAGGTGCCAGGGGAGTCTGGCATCGGCCACAATCGGTTGGTGCTTTTAACGTGCCACCGGCATGGAAGCTAGTCAAGGCGTCGCTGGCATTGGCTACGTTCGGATGGTGCTTTTTATGTGCCACCGGCACAGGTATCACAACTACTATTTCCATTGATATTTATTTCCATGTTCATGTACTTGACTCAATAGGTCTCAAGCACAGCGGGATGTTCTGCTTAATTATAAAATGTACTTATAGTTATGAGAGATATTAAAGGTAGACGTAAAATATAGACTTATTATAAAATGAACTTCGTTATAATGGACATTATTGAGTAGATGACTACTGAATATTGAAATATCTTTTTTAATTTAATTATTATCTTATTTGAAACAATTATTTCTTTACGGCCCAATAGCAAATGATCCATGGACGAGTACTGACCCATAGATGGGTGGCTGTGGAGCTCAGATATTAAATACAAAGTTGGTAGTTGCTCTTATATATTATTACATCGTCTGTGCTGTGTCCATTTATGGTTCTAGAAGATATTCTTTATTTATGGTTGCATAAGATACATATTTTTGGAAGCAAGTTTGACAAAGTATTTGTATCCAGTCTAGAACAGAAGTGGAAACAGATAGAATCCCATCTCCCAATAAGTTGCAAGAAGCTACTAAACTGGCCACAAACAGAGAAACATGAAAAAGAAGAAAAGAATATATTCAATTGAATTTTATTTGTTCATCAATATTTCTTTGTTTCATCTATACATGGTCACTTCACCTGCTAGAACAACAGCTGAATTCTATCCAATTTAAATCTTTTGGGGATCTTTACCTTTTGACCAACAGATTAAAAAAACAATTTTTTGCAACTAAACACTTTCAAACTTCATATACAAGTAGAATGTGTCACCTAAAACATCTTTTACTCTTGGCATTGTTGAGGAAATTCTGTAATAAGGTCTCTTATTACTGTTCAGTACGACATGTTTATAACAAAATCTGATGTGTAGAGAGAGAATGTGCAGTTTCTCCTCATTCGATATTTTTTCACAAAACCCTTCATAGATTGCAGAAAGGGTTCATCCACAACCTTATGATTCTTCTTGGGAGTCTAAGAAACAACATTTCCCTGTCTTTTCTTTTCTCCTCACCTCCAAAACACAATCTTCATCTTGGTCCTTTCCTTCATTTCTTCCCATCACTTTATAAACATGGATGAAATCCTGATAAACATTTTACCAGACATGCCAACAACTCTGCCCCAGATTGTGGTCTTAATATTTGCCCCCAACATTAAACATAACAACAGTAACTTTAACAATGACAGAATCACACTTTCACATGGATAGATGCATGTCTAATTAAGGTACTTCTTTGAGAGAATGATTAACCACAGAAATCACAAAGATATGGTTTCTCCCCTGCATGAGTACGTTTGTGATGAGTTAATCCCTTTCTCTGAGAGAATGATTTCCCAGATATCACAACGATGGGGTTTTTCTCCTGTATGTATAAATTTGTGTTCAGTTAAGTCACTATTTCCAGAGAATGAGAAACCACAGACATCAGTTATATGGCTTCTCACCTGTATGAATACGTCTGTGTTGAGTTAAGTTTCTATTTTGAGAGAATGATTTACCACAGGTATCACAGTGAAATGGCTTCTCACCTGTATGAATACGTCTGTGTTGAGTTAAGTTTCTATTTTGAGAGAATGATTTACCACAGGTATCACAGTGAAATGGCTTCTCACCTGTATGAATACGTTTGTGTTGAGTTAAGTTTCTATTTTGAGAGAATGATTTACCACAGGTATCACAGTGAAATGGCTTCTCACCTGTATGAATACGTCTGTGTTGAGTTAAGTTTCTATTTACAGAGAATGATTCACCACAGATATCACAGTGAAATGGCTTCTCACCTGTATGAACACGAATATGTTTAATCAAGTTACTACATATAGAGAATGATTCACCACAGGTATCACAGCGATATGGTCTCTCTCCTGTGTGAATACGTTTGTGCATGGTCACTTGATTGCTTTGAGAAAATGATTCACCACAGATATCACAGTGATGTGGCTTTTCTCCTGTATGAATCCGCCTGTGTACACTTAAGGCACTCTTGTCAGAAAATGCTTTACCACAGATATCACAGCTATATGGCTTCTCACCTGTATGAGTACGTCTGTGTACGCTTAAGACACTCCAGTCAGAGAATGCTTTGCCACAGATATCACAGCTATATGGCTTCTCTCCTGTATGAATACGTTTGTGTGTAGTCAAGGTAATTTTTTGAGAGAATGATTTACCACAGGTAACACAATGAAATGGCTTATCACCTGTATGAACACGAATATGATTAATCAATTTACTGCTTGTTGGGAATGATTTACCACAGATTTCACAACTATGTTGCGATTTTCCTAATTCTTTTGACATTTCTCTAAGGGATACAAACAGACCCAAGCGTTAAAGTTTCTCACAGTATTAAATTTTCCCCTTATCTTTCTTCTCTCACCACAGAATGTAATTTCCTTCTTCTTCTTCTTGTTATAATTTATTCCTTAGAACTATTTCAACTGCTATCAACTGTGATTTTATCAATATCTAAAATTCTGCACAGACCTTTGCAAATATATTTAAGCTTAATGAGAATCTAAAAGCCCCAGATAATGAGATGGAGAAATGTTGCTATGAATCTTCACTCAGGACCAATATTTCACAATAATTCAATCCTAGATTTATAGCAGTTGGGTTATTATATCTGTTCCCTAAAACATTTTCTTTTAGTCTTTAAGACATGATAGATATTCCAGATGTATCCAATGTACAAAAGATGTTTGGTGCCAATGTCATCTGTGAATCTGAAATAATAAAGAAACAGAATTAGATAGAGAGGAAAGATCAAAAGAGAAATGTTACAACATTTCTTTATTAATTAACAAATGACATCATATAACATTGGGTGGAATCTAAAAATATGTAAACTACAACTACACTTTCACACAGTGTAACATTACACACACGTATATGTATATATATATCAATCAGGTCATCCCATAAGTTCTGTCCGAATTTTGAATAAAGAAAACAAGTGATCAAACTGCATCTAACCAGACTCTCTCCCTAATTAGTTGGGCTATGACACTCTCCGTGACCTTCATCACCTGATCCAGCACTTTGATACCCCTGTAGTTATTTCTATCAAAAGCATCACCTTTACCCTTGTAGCAGTTGACTAAGGGGCTGCTATGCCAGTCATTGGGTATGACTCCATCATGAACTACCTGGTTTACAATACAGGTGACTTGGCCATAGCCCAGACCACCAGATATTTTAAGCATCTCAGCAATAATTTCTTAATTGATTTATCTACCAGGGTGCAATCTATTCGGGTAGCTGCTCCTTTTACTGGGTCAACATTTGGCAGGCTCTCCTCCTCCCATTCATTCTCCATGTTCAGCAGTCTTTCATAATGGCTTCTCCAAGCCTCTTTCTTTTCAGAATCATTAAAAGCAAGGGCACCATCATCCATGCAGACACATTTCTCTCCTGTAACATCACAATTTTCTCTCACACACTGTCTTGCAATCTGAAATACTTCAGTTCTGTGGTCCTCACGTCACTGGACATTGGCAAATTCCTTCTTTTCTACTTCACCCTTGGCTATATATACAGGTCGCCCAGCCCCTCTTCTGGCTCCCTGGTACACTTCCCCCCTACCCTCACCCTTCCAGGTTTGTTTCTTTGCTCTAATGGCTTTGTCTATCATATTATTCCACCACCACATTACTCTAGGTCTGGAAGGGACTTTGCACAGACTTGCTCTGTGGCACTCAGTAAACTGCTCCATAAGGATTTCCAGCTGCCTTCTATTTCTTGATGAGGAGGTCCCTAAATCTCTGACCATGTGAAGGGTTCATTAGCTTCCAAATCCTTCTTTTCTGGATTGGTCTGCTTCTGGACATCCTTCTGGCCTCAAGTCTAAAGTCACTAATGATAATGATTAGTCTATGATGGGGGTTATATTCTTCACTCAGGAGGGTCTTTGTATTTAAGAGCAATCCTGCTGTCTGTTGAGGATGAAATCAATCTGGCTAGCAGAGTCCCCTGATTGGTAGGTTATAAGGTAGCTGTCTGCTTTCCTGAAGTTAGTGTTGCAGATTAAAAGGTTGCATGCATCACAGAACTCCAGTAGCCCAGTTCCCTCACTGTATCAAGTATTGGTGGTGGGGGGCAGGAGAGGAAGGGCACACCGCGAACAAAGTTTAATTTGGGAGATGGTACGAGGAACGAAAATAATAATAATAATAATAATAATATACATTCAAAGTGTTCATGGGGGATGAGAAATTAAACAAACCAGGGAACAAGTAATTATCTTAACGAAATTACATGAGATGAAGAGGGTATATATTGAGGTATATATCAGTTGAAATGGTTAGCTTCTGAAAACTAGCTGTTAGTAAGTAATACATTTAAAGAGTTAATAGTGTTAATTAATGTATTAATTAATGTGTTAATGGCGAATGAATGCATGAAAGATTGAAAAAAATGAGAGAATCTTAACTTAGCAATGCATCATCATTTGGCGACTATTTAATTTAATTATTATATCATTTTGTAGCTTGCTTACCAACCACATGGTTCCGGGTTCAGTCCCACTGTGTGGCACCTTGGGCAAGTGTCTTCTACTATAGCCTCGGGCCGACCAAAGCCTTGTGAGTGGATTTGGTAGACGGAAACTGAAAGAAGCCCATTGTATATGTATATATATATGTGTATGTATGTGTGTGTTTGTGTGTCTGTGTTTGTCCCCGCCAACATCGCTTGACAACCGATGCTGGTGTGTTTACGTCCCTGTAACTTAGCGGTTTGGCAAAAGAGACCGATAGAATAAGTACTAGGCTTACAAAGAATAAGTCCTCGGGGCGATTTCCTCGACTAAAGGCAGTGCTCCAGCATGGCCGCAGTCAAATGACTGAAACAAGTAAAAGAGTAAAGAGCAAAAGAGTAAGTCAGTTATTTCTTTGTGGCCCGATAGCAAACCATTCATGAACCAGTACCAGCTGTGGCCTGGGGGTTATGGACCTCTCATATAAAATACAAAGTCCGTAGTTGCTCTCATATGCAAGATTACATTGTCTGTCCTGTGTCCATTTATGGTTCTAGAAGATATTTTATATTTATGGTTGCATAAGATACATATTTTGAGAAGCAATTGCGACATAGTATTTGTATCCAGTTTAGAACAGAAGTGGAAACAGATAGAATCCCATCTCCCTGTCTGTTGCCAGGGGCTACAAACAGAGAAACAGGTAAAAGAAGAAAAGAATATATTCAGCTGAATTTTATTTGTTTATCAATATTTTCTTTTTGTTTGATCAATATATGGTCACTTCACCTGCTAGAAACAACAGCTAAATTCTATGCAATTGAAACCTTCTGGTCCTGAAAACTAGAGATTACTTGCTGATTTAATGCTGGATAAAGAACGTTAGAAAAAAAAAACAGGAGAGTCATGGATGGAATATATATTTCTTTATTGCCCACAGGGGGTTAAACATAGAGGAGACAAACAAAGACAGACAAACGGATTAAGTCGATTACATCGACCCCAGTGCGTAACTGGTACTTTATTTATCGACCCCGAAAAGATGAATGGCAAAGTCGACCTCGGCAGAATTTGAACTCACAACTTAACAACAGACGAAATACAGCTACGCATTTCGCCCGTCGTGCTAACGTTTCTGCCAGCTCGCCGCCTTAATATAACAACCATACCAGCATGAATGTCCATGGGAGCCAAACCCTTTCTCTGCAAGTACTTGATGCCAAAGTACAAGATGCCAAATTTTATCCATTTTCAAGAGATGTTGCTACTAGTTGCTTCCAGAGTCTTCTTTGAACAGTCTTTGTTCTTTGGAAAGAAATGATGCAGTTTTTAATAAGAAGTGTTGAAATTATTACATGCAAGAAATGGCACAGGAGTGGCTGTGTGGTAAGTAGCTTGCTTACCAACCACATGGTTCCGGGTTCAGTCCCACTGCGTGGCATCTTGGGCAAGTGTCTTCTGCTATAGCCTCGGGCTGACCAAAGCCTTGTGAGTGGGTGGATTTGGTAGACGTAGAGAGAGAGTTAGTTTAGATGAGATGCAGTTTGGGTTCGTGCCAGGGAAAAGCACCACTGATGCTATATTCCTGGTAAGGCAGCTGCAGGAGAAATACCTAGCCAAAGATAAGCCCCTGTACCTGGCTTTCGTTGACATGGAGAAAGCCTTTGATAGGGTCCCCCGATCCCTCATCTGGTGGTCAATGAGGAAACTAGGAATAGATGAATGGCTGGTGAGGGCTGTGCAAGCCATGTACAGAGATGCCGTAAGTAAGGTTAGGGTTGGCAACATGTACACAGAGAAATTCAAAGTAGAGGTTGGGGTCCACCAGGGTTCAGTACTCAGCCCCTCCTATTTATCATAGTCCTCCAGGCAATTGTGGAGGAATTCAAGACAGGTTGCCCCTGGGAGCTCCTCTATGCTGACGACCTCGCTCTAATTGCTGAGTCACTATCAGAACTGGAGGAGAAGTTCCAGATGTGGAAGGAGGGTTTAGAATCGAGGGGCCTTAGAGTCAACCTAGCTAAAACCAAAGTAGTAATAAGTAGAAAGGTAGACAATCCACAAATGTCCTCAGGAAGATGGCCCTGCTCGATCTGTAGAAAAGGTGTTGGTAGAAACTCTATAAGATGTACCCAGTGTAAGCTATGGACTCATAAGAGGTGCAGCAATGTCAAAGGTAGGCTAACTGGGAAGATAGTTTTTGTATGTGGCAGATGCTCGGGAGCATTGACCTCCGAAGATCTGCAGAAAACAACTTCCGTCACTTTGCAAGGGGAAAAATTAGAAGTAGTTGATAGCTTCCGTTATCTAGGTGACCAAGTCAGTAGTGGGGGTGGGTGCGCTGAGAGTGTAACTGCTAGAATAAGAATAGCCTGGGCAAAGTTTAGGGAGCTCTTACCTCAGCTGGTGACTAAAGGCCTCTCGCTCAGAGTAAAGGGCAGACTGTATGATGCATGTGTACGAACTGCCATGCTACATGGCAGTGAAACATGGGCCGTGACTGCTGAGGACATGCGTAAGCTCATGAGGAATGAAGCCAGTATGCTCCGATGGATGTGTAATGTCAGTGTACTTACTCGACAGAGCGTTAGTTCCTTGAGAGAAATGTTGCACCTAAGAAGCATCAGTTGTTGTGTGCAAGAGAGACGATTGCGCTGGTATGGTCATGTGGCGAGAATGGATGAAGATAGGTGTGTGAGAAAGTGCCAATCCCTAGCAGTTGAGGGAACCCGTGGAAGAGGTAGACCCAGGAAAACCTGGGATGAGGTGGTGAAGCACGACCTTCGAACGTTAGGTCTCACCATGGAAATGACTAGAGACCGAGACCTATGGAAGTATGCTGTGCGTGAGAAGACCCGGCAAGACTAGTGAAGCCATAACCCATGGCCACTACCTGGGACGTAGTCAGTCCACCTGTGCATACCTTCCTGCTTGTGATACTTGTGAAGACCTGTTGAGGCAAGTGAAAGTGAAATCGAATCAACTCAAATAGATGAACATCAATGGAATTTGTATCCTTGTGGTACCAGTGCCGGTGGCACACAAGAAAACCATCCGAACGGGACCGTAGCCAGTACCGCATCGACTGGCCCCGTAACAAACACCATCCGATCGTAGCCGTTCGCCAGCCTTGTCTGGCACCTGTGTCGGTGGCACATAAAAAACACCATCCGAGCGTGGACATCTGCCAGCCTCGTCTGGCACCTGTGTTGGTGGCACATAAAAAACACCATTCGAGCGTGACCGTCTGCCAGCCTCGCCTGGCACCTGTGTCGGTGGTACATAAAATCACCCACTACACTCTCGCAGTGGTTGGCGTTAGGAAGGGCATCCAGCTGTAGAAACACTGCCAGATCTGACTGGCCTGGTGCAGCCTTCGGGCTTGCCAGACCCCAGTTGAACCGTCCAACCCATGCTAGCATGGAAAGCGGACGTTGAACGATGATGATGATGATATAGGTGCAGGAGTGGCTGTGTGGTAAGTAGCTTGCTTAGCAGCCACATGGTTCCGGGTTCAGTCCCACTGCGTGGTATCTTGGGCAAGTGTCTTCTGCTATAGCCTCGGGCTGACCAATGCCTTGTGAGTGGATTTGGTAGACGGAAACTGAAAGAAGCCTGTCGTATATATGTATATATATATATGTGTGTGTGTGTGTGTGTGTGTGTGTGTGTGTGTGTGTGTGTTTGTGTGTCTGTGTTTGTCCCCACAACATCGCTTGATAACCAATGCTGGTGTGTTTACGTCCCCGTCACTTAGCAGTTCGGCAAAAGAGACCGATAGAATAAGTACTGGGCTTACAAAGAATAAGTCCCAGGGTCAATTTGCTCGACTAAAGGCAGTGCTCCAGCACGGCCGCAGTCAAATGACTGAAACAAGTAAAAGAGTAAAGAGAGCAAGATTTCAAAGTTCTAGCATCCCTCCTTCATAGTAAGCCTATAAACCTTTTAGACCAGCCTCATAGCCATTTCCCTGAATGATTTATCATATACATCCAGCATATTTTTGAGCTTAGCTGAGGTACATCTTTCAGCAAATGACTCACCACAGACATCACAATGAAATGGCTTCTTTCAAGTGTGAATACGTTTGTGTCTAGTTAACTTCCTTCCTACAGAGAAAGACTGACCGCAGATATCACAGTGATAAGGTCTCTCTCCAGTGTGAATGTGCCTGTGTGTAATTAAGTGGTCATTTCGAGAGAATGATTGACCACAGATATCACACTGATAAGGTTTCTCTCCCGTATGAATGCGTTGGTGTTGTGTTAAGATATGACTTTGAGAGAATGATTTATCACAGATATCACACTGATAAGGTTTCTCTCCCGTATGAATGCGTTGGTGTTGTGTTAAGATATGACTTTGAGAGAATGATTTATCACAGATATCACACTGATAAGGTTTCTCTCCCGTATGAATGCGTGGTGTTTTGTTAGATATGACTTTGAGAGAATGATTTATCACAGATATCACACTGATAAGGTTTCTCTCCCGTATGAATGCGTTGGTGTTTTGTTAAGATATGACTTTGAGAGAATGATTTATCACAGATATCACACTGATAAGGTTTCTCCCCTGTGTGAATACGTTTGTGCTTAGTTAGGGAACGTCCCTCAGCATATGACTGACCACAGACGTCACAATGAAAAGGCTTCTCTCCAGTATGAACACGTTTGTGCCTGGTCAATGTACTCCCTTCAGAGAACGACTGACCACAGATAACGCACTGATATGGTTTCTCTCCTGTATGAATGTGTCTGTGATTAGTTAAGACAAAATTCTGAGAGAAGGATTTACCACAGATGTCACAGTCATATGGTTTTTCACCTGTATGAACGTGTTTGTGTTTACTTAAGTAATTAGGCTGAGAGAATGATTTGCCACAGGTATCACAGTGAAATGGCTTCTCACCTGTATGAATACGTTTGTGCTTAGTTAAGTGATCGGACTGAGAGAAGGATTTACTACAGGTATCACACTGATAAGGTTTCTCACCTGTATGGATGCGTTTGTGCTTAGTTAAGGTCCCTCCATCACAGAATGACTGGCCACAGAAAACACACTGATATGGTCTCTCTCCTGTATGAATGCGTATATGTGTAGTCAAGCCATGATTTTGAGAGAATGATTTACCACAGACATCACAGCGATATGGTCTCCCTCCTGTATGAATGCGTTTGTGAGTAGTTAAGTGGTAATTCTGAGTGAATGATTTACCACAGATATCACAGTGGTAGGGCCTCTCCCCTGTATGAATACGCTTGTGGGCAGTTAAGTGTTTATTTTGAGATAATGATTTTCCACAGATATCACAGCGATATGGTTTCTCTCCTGTATGACTACGTTTGTGAATCGTGAGGCTTTCTTTCCGAGTAAATGACTTTTTACAGATATCACAGTTGTGAGATGTTTTTCCTCTATCTTTTGGCACCTCCTCAATAAAGTCAAGACTTTCCGTCAGCATTTTACATTTCACATTGTCCTCACACAATTCACTTTCCATAATCTATATTTTCTCACCACAATATGCAGATGTTTACACACTTCATTCCTATAAAATTTCTTATCTTGGTCAATATCTGCAGAAGCTGCCAGCTCTTTTGTAATCCAAGGTTAATAGGAATGCAAAATCCTCATTGAAGAAGAAATATTGCTGCAGTCGCAAGAAATATTTCACACAAAATTTACCTTCTTTCTATAAACAGGGATCTCTTTGTTCTGTGTCACAGCTTTGTTTAATCTTTCAAAAATGATAAATCCTTTAATCCAATGTTATCCCGTAATCTGAAATAAGAGAGAAACAACAGAAATTACAGAGGATACTTGATAAAACAACAGAGACTACACAGTGGAAGATTTTACATGTTATATTCATGGCTATGGGAAGATATTTTTTTCATCTTTCACTTGTTTGACTGTGGCCATGCTGGGGCACAGCATTGAAGGGTTTAGATACACAAACCAACACTAATACTTAGTTTTTTAAGAGACTCTATTAGTCTCTGGCAAAACTGCTAGGTCAGAAGGATGTAAACAAACCTACTCCAGTTGTGATGCACTCATGGGGGACAAGTGCAACAGAAATACTCACACACACACACATGTAATGAAAGGGACTTCCTAAATCACAAAAGCAACAGAAATACATACATCAACATCATTTAACCCTTTCGTTACAGTATTTATTTTGAGATGCTCTTAAATATAACAAAGAATTTAGTAAAATAACTTCGTTATCATTAAGCTAGTGTTAGGAACATAAATTGTGGCTAAGGTTTGGTGGAAGATTTTAATTCAGAACTTATGAAAACAAGACATTTGTACTCAGAACCAGAGCCGGTTTCAGCCGGGTTGGTAACGAAAGGGTTAATGTCTGCTTTCCATACTGGCATGGGTCAGACAGTTTGACCGGAGCCGATGAGCCGGAGAGCTACACCAGGTTCCCGTGTGATTTGGCATGGTTTCTACGGCTGGATGCCCTTCCTAACACCAACCACCCCAGGTGTGTAGTGGGTGCTTTTATACACTACCGGCAAGGGTGCCGTTTACATGACACCGGCAACAACCAGGACTACGATTCATGGCAATGACTATGATGCAAGGGTGTCGTTTACACGGCACTAGCGGCACCCACGATGACTCATGAGTCCTATTTCCATGACTCTGGCGACCACTATGACTCACAGGTGCAATTTACATGGCACTTGCACTGACCACGATTCCCAGGTGCCAATGTACGTGGCACCATCAATGACCATGGCTATGATGCACAGGTGCCATTTACACAGCACTAGCATTCATCATCATCATCGTTTAACGTCCGTTTTCCATGCTAGCACGGGTTGGACGGTTCGACCGGGGTCTGGGAAGCCAGGAGGCTGCACCAGGCTCCAGTCTGATCTGGCAGTGTTTCTACAGCTGGATGCCAAGAGGGGCATAAAACCTGCTTCCAGGAGATACCCCTCTTTAATGAGAGGCCCACCTCCGCCATTTACAAAGTCATCCCTCAACATCCTACTGGGGTAAAATGAATTGAAGGCACAATGAGTTTTTGGGACCCTACACACTTAAAAAGTATACAAGAAGCCTTTTTGGTAAAAAAAAAAAATACATATTTTCTGACAAAAAGATTTGAGGGAGATATGGCTGTTGTTTCTAGCATATCCTATGACTGGTAAGGTTTCGGATTGATAAAAATAATTTGGTACTTGTCTATTGTCGTGGTCCCGGTTTCGCACACGCGAATTCGCGCGCGCCAGACGTAGGTACTCGGTACTCGAGATCCTACGAGGTGACTTGCGCATGCGCGTTAACCCCCCCCCTAAAAAAAAAGGTGTTGGATTTCACTAAAAATATATGTGTGTGTGTGTGTGTGTGTATATATAACATTTTCAATTTTACACAAAAAAATTACATAGTCGCTTTCCTCGCGGATTTACAGATAAATGAATTAATTACTATTTTACAGAATAAAATTAATGAATTAATTATATAAATTAAATAATTCTTGAAAATTAATTAATATTAATAATATTTTTGAACAAAGTAAATAATTTATAAAACTTGGTTAATAATTTTTTTTACACAAACGCGAACGTATATAATTTGTGAAACTTTTTTTTTTTTTTACAGACGTAATAATTGGTAAACTTAATGAATTAATTTCTTCTCATCATCATCATCGTTTAACGTCCGTTCTCCATGCCAGCATGGGTTGGACGGTTCGACCGGGGATCTGGGAAGCCAGAAAGCTGCACCAGACTCCAGTCTTATCTGGCAATGTTTCTACAGCTGGATGCCCTTCCTAACGCCAACCACTCCGAGAGTGTAGTGGGTGCTTTTTACATGCCACCCGCACAGGTGCCAGGCGAGGCTGGCAACGGCCACGGTCGGATTGGTGCCAGTCGAGGCGGCTCTGGCATCGGCCACGATTCGGATAGTGCTTTTTACGTACCACCAGTCCAGGGGTCCTGGCATTTGCCGGGTGTCACACTTGCCCCAACATGTCTTCGCAAGCAAAGGGGGTTGGCATGGGTGCCTTGTCGTGGGATGAGGTTCGATATCAACTTCGCTTGCCTCAACAGGTCTTGTGTATAAATGTATAAATTTTCGCACTAAATTCTTTCCGTAGAATTTATCAAAAAACGCGCAAAATTATTCCGTAGAATTTATCAAATTAAAAAACGCAAAATTAATATATTTTTTGAAATTGCAAATTATTTAGAATATAAAACAAATGAAGTTAAATTTTAAAAATAAATGTCATATACTTATACTCTGTAAGGTGCTGTGTTCACACTTCAATTTACTATTTTCTAGAAATGTTGCTTTTCTAATTGAAACAATTTTTCTCAATCTCCATTTAAAAGTCCATAATGTCTCTTGAGCCATATCAAAATGAACAACTTTGAATTACGCGGCGGCGGTGGTGGTGTGAGGTTCTAATTTTTTTGTGTAAAATTGAAAATGTTATATATACACACACATATATATTTTTAGTGAAATCCAACACCTTTTTTTTAGGGGGGGGCGTTTATGCACTGCGCATGCGCAAGTCACCTCGTAGGATCTCGAGTATCGAGTACCTACGTCTGGCGCGCGCGCGCGCGAATTCGCGTGTGCGAAACCGGGACCATGACAATAAACAAGTACCAAATAATTTCTTAATAGCATAAATGGGTTTATGCTACTGATGGGGAGAATATATTGAAAAACATCAGAGTGAGAAAGACACGAGGAGGTCATGAGATATGCTAGACACAGCAGCCAAATCGCCATTCAATACGAGATCTACCGCGCACTATCTGTAGTCTATGCTGTGAAATGACCTCATCTGTTTTTCTCAATTTTCATCCTATGAATGTATTACTGGGATTAGGATTAGGGCTGGATTGAGCTTTTCCCCAGTCACACCTTCATCGTATTTGCTAGAAAGTAGTGAGAAAAGATGCTGCCGATTCGTTTGTGGGTTTCCTCAAAGAAATACGAAGCATCATCGTTAAAGGATTCAAGTGTAAATTCTGTCAGCAGTTCCGTCGGTCATTAAGAATAAATAATTATTCAATATTATTCAACTTGATTTTATAATCGTGCAGTATAAATGGTTGTGGTGGAAGTAGACGGCACACAAAAGTGACATAGAATTAATTGGCGGCCCGAAATGAGTGTAGAGCGAAATAGTTCGATATTTTGGTCTTACCTCGGTCTTAATCAGTCGTTTTTCCTCTGCCAGGTCGTGTCAGGACGTCGACGAAGAACAAGAGAAACGACAGAACCTAATTTACAACTCAAATAAACAGACATTCGCTTTCCGTTTACCAAAAGAGGAGGAGGAGGAAGAAACAAGGTTCGAACCCGCTTCGTTTCTCTCTAAATTACAAAAAAAAAAAAAACCACGCCTTCTTCTGCTCCAGCCACATCTTCCGGGTCCGCCTGGTGACGTCACGTCCGCTTTCCCTATCAAACAATCAATGTCCCCCGATGCGGTTTCGATTCCCGGACCGGGCGATGCGTTGTGTTTATTAAGCAAAACACTTCGGATCTTTTTAGCCCCTTGGATAGGAGAATGGAAGAAGCACCCGCGTACAAGGCGAAAGACTACGCCCGTGTAGCCAGCAGCCTGGGAGAAGCAACTTCTGCTCAATGTTCTTGCTATTTGTGAGTAAATCTAAGAAGAAAAAAAAACAGAACCAAAGCCTTAAAATTGTGATACCTGTGCAGGTGGCACGTAAAAAGTATTCCCGGATTACTGTAAGCCAGGTAAGAGATCCGGCACGTACGATCGATCGATAGATAGGTGTGGATATCTTACCCGTTATGCTTTACAAATCAATATTTAGCGTGAAAATATATTTACTCACATCAAAATCTCCGTGAAGACATACAAAAACACGTTATGGTTCTTCTGCCGATTCCAGAGACAGCAGAGAAAGGTTCCCGCTGGATGCGATCGAAGAGGGACAAAAATCGACTTCGAAACTCTTTGAAGACAAAATTTTTGCGTCTTTAGCGCAAAGGGAAGTAACTCTGGGCATGTCTTTCTGGTGGCATTGACCTTTCACTGCCACAAGAACCTATTTCTTTTACTACCCCCAAGGGGCCAAACGCAGAGAGGACAAACAAGGATAGACGAACGGATTAAGTCGATTATATCGACCCCAGTGCCGTAACTGGTACTTATTTCTTTATTTCTACTTCTATATAAATAAGTTTAACAGGGTGCCAGGGAGTCTTTCCGGATCTTTTCCGTTTGACCGGCAGTTTTTTAAAATAATTTCCACGTAACTAAAAACTTTTAAACTTCGTATTCTGGTAGAATGTGTTTATAAAACATCATTTTCTCTTGGCTTTATTGAGAAAATTCTATATTTTGTAAGATATTTATTGCTGTTTTTTCTTTAATTTCTGCAATTTCAACCAATCAATGACCTCTATTGAGGTGAAAACATCCTGTGCCGTATGAATATGTCCCTCGTTTAAGAAACAGATTGGGTTTATTTACATTTGTGAAGAAAAAAAGATACCCTTCCCCCGGGTCGTCTAAAACCTTGTCACTAGACTCGCATGATGGAATCTTTGTAGAAGCCTTTTTGTGTATGGTGCAGCCTTCCAGCTCGCCATTCCTCTTCAAACCGTCGAACCCATGCCAGCAGTAGGGTTAGGGTTAAATTATGATATTTATATATTGGAAATATTTCAGTGGTATTTACTTCATTGACCACCAAAAACGAATTTGAACTCAACGTAAAACGGTCAAAATACCGCCAAGGATTTCGTCCAACGAGCAAACGGTTCTGCCAGCTCGCCAACTGAAGTAACCTTAATCACCATGAAGTATAAACTATGTCTTTTTCAACATTACCAGCAAGGCCGCTGCTGACAATAATGAAGATTCGTTTATCATAGCGAGATGCTAACCACAGTAACCATGGTGATTGGCATCAAACTATTGCAAGTTCCCGCTTTATGATAACATTCTTGGTTTTATTCATTAGAGAGCGTTGGGTTTATTGTTGTCACATGACACACCGTACTTCCGTTTCTTCTGCAACCTGCTTCAATGGACAGAAGAACAGAAAAGGGTTTTTCGTTGTCTTCACGGAGATTTTGATGTGAGTAAATATATTTTCACTCTAAATATTGATTTGTGTAGCATAACAAGTAAGATATACACACCTATCTATCGATCGATCGTACGTGCCGGATCTCTTACCTGGCTTCCAGAAATCCGGCAATACTTATACCGTGTATTGAGTATTCGGTTCCGCCCTTCCCGTCTCGGAATTTCTCCGTCGTGGCAGGGAGTTTTCCGATATTTTTTTCTTTGTATTATTATTATTATTATTATTATTATTATTATTATTTTTTTCGTTTCTTACACACAGTCCTATTCCACCAGTTTTCCCCTTTTCCTAACCAATTTCGGTCCATTTTCTGGGCATGATGCACTTGGAAAAAAGTAGGAGAAACCTTTTTGGTAAAAAAAGAATTAAAAGTAGATATTTTCAGAAGTAAAGGTGTGTGATTTAATGGTGATTTGGCTGTTATGTCTAGCATATCCCATAACCACATTCCCCGATTCTTTCTCACTCAGGCAAGTTTACAGATTTTTAGATTCCACCCAATGTTATTTGATGTCATTTGTTAATCAATGTAGAAATGTTGTAACACTTCCAATTTGATCTCTCCTCTCTATCTAAATACTGTTTCTTTATTATTTCAGATTCACAGATGACATTGGCACAAAACGACTTTTGTACATTGGATACATCTGGAATATTTACCATGTTTTCTTGAAGACGAAATGAAAACGTTTTAGAGAACAGATATAATAACCCAACTGCTATAAATCCAAGATTGAATTACTGTGAAATATTTGCCCTGAGCAACAATTCATAGCAACATTTCTCCATCTCCTTACCTGGTGCTTTTGCATTCTAATTAAACTTGAATATATTTACAAAGGAGTTTGCAGCCTCTTTAGATATCAATAAAAGAGCAGTGGAAATACTTCTAAGAAATAAACTATAACAAGAAGAAGAAGAAGGAAATTACATGCTGAGGTGAGAGAAGAAAGATAAGGGGAAAATTTAATACTGTGAGAAACTTTAACGGTTGGGTCTATTTTGTCTCTTGGAGAAATGTCAAAAGAATTAGGGAAATCACGATATTCTTGTGAAATCTGTGGTAAGTCATTCTCTGTATGTAGTAATGTGATTAAACACATTCGTGTTCATACAGGTGAGAAGCCATTTCACTGTGATACCTGTGGTAAATCATTCTCTCAAAACAATCACTTAACTAAACATAAACGTGTTCATACAGGTGAGAGACCATTTCACTGTGAAATCTGCGGTAAAGCATTCTCTCAGACCAGTGACTTAACGAACCACAAACGTATTCATACAGGTGAGAAGCCATATCACTGTGTTACCTGTGGGAAATCATTCTCTCAAAACAGTGCTTTAACTAAACACAAACGTATTCATACGGGAGAGAAACCCTATCACTGTGATGTCTGTGGCAAGGCATTCTCTGCAAATAGTAACTTAACCAGTCACAAGCATATTCATACAGGGGAGAGACCATATCATTGTGACATCTGTGGTAAATCCTTTTCTGCAAGTAGTACATTAAGTACACACAAACGCTTTCATTCAGGAGATAGACAAAACTACTGTGATATCTGTGGTAAATCATTCTTTGGAATTAGTGACTTGACTAAACACAAACGTACTCATTCTGGGGAGAAACCATATCATTGTGTTATCTGTGGTAAATCATTCTCTGCAAACAGTACCTTAACTCAGCACAAACGTGTTCATACAGGGGAGAAGCCATATCACTGTGATATTTGCGGTCTCTCATTCTCTCAAAATAGTCACCTAACTAAACACAAATTTATACATACAGGAGAGAAACCATAACACTGTGATATCCGTTGGAAATCATTCTCTGTGTGGAAGGGCTTAACTAGTGACAAACATATTCAAAAGACAAGGAAATCTTGTTCCTTACACTATCAACAAGAAGCACAAGTTTGCGGATAAACCATTTCTCGAATCTAGGAAGTGTTTCATGAAAAAGTATCAACCTAGGGGCCTTACCAAGGAAGAGAAGCTGGATATTCTCTGTGTAGAAGTGAAATTTTATCATAAACATGTGGTGCTGCACAGTAATAAGAGACCTGGGTGAATGAAGAAGAATGCAAATGCCATGAATTGTATTATGAATGCCCTCGATTGATGCAAGAAGCTCTGCAATGACATCTGGACCCAATTTGTTGAGACTGGAGAAGTTTCAGAGCAGAAGTTGACTGGAAATGGAAATCCAAAATCTTCAGTAAATCCTGATCTTCATCTAAATCTTAATTTGGTGATTCAATCCTGTTGCTCTTTAAATATTTACAGAGATTTTTTTTCTCTGAAGGATATATATATATATATATATGTATATATATGTGTGTGTAAAAGTAAAAAAATATACAAACTGGGACAAGAACGTGAAACATTTAGAAGACGACACAAAAAACAACGACGGGACTTTCGAAGCCCTCAGTCATCAGTCAAGAACCGGATCATCTTTGCAATTTCGGCTGATTAATATATATATATATTCTTTTTTCCCCAAGACCTTAGAACCCCCTTGGAGTCAGCATCCTGTCCAGCAGACCCCAAAAAATTCTTTTCTTCTTCTTCCCTCTCCCTTCCCCTCTTTTTCTTTATCACTCATCCCAAAATACAAAAACACACACACACATGCTCTCTCTCTCACTTTCTCCTCATCCTTCTCACCCTCTTGTACTGTCTTATATTCCTCCCCACCACTACAAACTCAATACCACTATAAAATGGTCCAAACTCTTCAGCCAGGAACTTAGTTTGATTTGAAAACCCCACTGGAATGGGAGAAAGCGCTAATACATGATCTAAGTTATATGATGTATAAAAACATGTAATATAGAAATAAATATCTGTAAATATAAACCATCCGATTTTCTGAGTACCTCATTTCTTCTAATATAAAATACCTGTACATCATCTCCAAACCTTCCAATATATATATATATATATACCACTTATAGTGTTTAGAAGACCTTGTAAATTCTGTGATGGTGTTAATACATGGGACCAATGCCAAGACAAACATTCATCTCAGTGGAGTCCCCTCCTTTCCCCTGGACTGTCCCTTATTAGGGTGTGTATTATGTCTTCTCCCCCACATGTTACATTACTCCCCACCACTACACCTCATCATCCACTACAATCCCTAAAGTCCATGTTTGGCGGACAGTTTAACATTTATTTTGCTCCCTGTCTGCCGAGGATGGGTGGTAGTGTCACCGAGGTACTTTTTCACAAGTGCCTGGATCTCGAAGTCCAGACGATATTCGTAGACCCGGAGGGCAGACTGGTCGTTCTGGATGTCGACGGCAGCAATGGGTGCGCTTTTTGACTCGTATCAGTCTACGCACCGCCTTTAACAGGTTGGCCGGATTTCTTTCGACGCTTAGAAGTATTCCTGGGAACGTCTCGTCCTTTACTTTTAGGGGGGGGGGCGATTTGAATGCTACCTTAGACACGCATCTAGACTATGTGGGGAGAGACAAAAACAGAAGGGGATGCAAATGCCTCAGAGACCTGCTCAGACGATTCCAACTGTCTGACAGGTACCGACTCAACCACCCAAATGCACCAACGTGGACATGGAGCAACCGGAGTGGGTCGTCGAGATCGTATCTAGATAGGATACTGTGTAGGACAGTAGACAGGGATAACTTAGGATGTCTACAATTCCACACAGTCAGCTACACGGATCACAAATTCGTGACGTGTACGCTAGACTTAGATAAGGCACATAGACAGGGTCCCGGTTACTGGAAACTGAACGCATCTTTCCCATCCAGACAGGTTTTCAGAGACAGAATCAACACCTTAGTAAAAAGGGCTTTAACAGGAGCCATCGTCAACAACAAATGGTGGTTCGCCCTCAAGAGAGCAATTAGATATAGCAAGGCACTTGCTATAGATAGAAAGAGAGTAGAGGGTGAGTTAGTTAAGAAGTTAGAAGAGGCAATAAGAAGCGGCATCGCATCCGACGTTTTTGCGGCGAGGTTGGCCCTTAACCAACACTTCAATGCCAAACACGAAGGGTGTGCTGTCAGGGCTAGGATGTGTGCTCTAAGGATGGAAGGTGTTGGACCCGCGAGGGAGGCCCGGGTGATGGAGGCGCAGCAGGGCAACAAAGCCACCATTCGGTCCCTGGTAGATGAACAAAGGCACGAATTGCTCGAGCCCAGCAAGATGTGCGAGACATTTCAGCCAGACTTGTTTGGGGACGTCTTGGCATCGGTATACTGCAACTGGCAGCAAAACGGGAGCATACCCGGTTTTATGAGTCGAGGAGCCGTAACACTGCTGAAGAAAGATCCAAACAAGGGAGACATTATAGATAACTTTAGACCAATCACTCTGCTCAATGCAGACCTGAAAATTTTGACCAAAGTGTTAGCCAAGAGGTTGGCGCTTGTCATCGAGAAACTAGTCGACAGGGCACAAACGTGCGCCGGGCCGGAGCATCCATGACAACCTCCATCTGATGCGCTACATCATAGACAGAGTAGTTATGGAACCTGGCATGGGAGGGGCCCTGATCAACTTGGATCAATCGAAAGCCTTTGATAGGGTAGACCATCGATATTTGGAGGCAGTCCTGAGAGCAGCTGGTTTTGGTCCCATCTTCCGCGGCTGGATAGCTGCCTTGTACAGAGGCATCCGTTCGGTAATTCGCGTAAATGGACATCTATCGTGACCTTTCGACATTGCACGTTCGGTCCGTCAGGGATGCCCCCTCTCGGCACTTCTATACGTATTGACTCTTGAGCCACTACTGCGGAAGCTGGCGACTCTGAGGGGCATCCCGCGAGAATTGGGATGCGGGACGAGCGTGTCTGCATACGTGGACAACGTCACCATCATAGTGTCAAGCCACAAACACATCGAGCTGGTCGGCGAGTCACTAAAAGACTACGAAGCGGTGACAGGAGCAAAAATCAACCAGGAAAAGTCAGTGGTTTTGCGGCTCGGCACCTGGTGAAGCAAGCCCATGCCGTCCACCAGCACCTCCGTCGTGGGACGCTGGACAGGTGGCCTGGTTGAGTTGCTCGGGGTCTGGTTCGGTCCGGACCTCCAAATGGAGAAGAACTGGAACGAGATAACGAGTAGGGTGGTCAATCTCGCCCAGCAATGGGCCGAGAGGAAACTGTCCCTAAAAGGTCGAGCGGAGGTGGCGAACACGTACATCGCGTCCATCATCTACTACGGCCTGACCGTCGTACCTTGTCCCGACTCTACCATCACCAAACTAGAACGCATTCTCTTCCGCTTCTTGTGGAAAGGATGCATCCCGATGGTCAGGCGATCCATTTGCTGTCAACACCCGTTGAAAGGAGGACTGGGTATGCCATGGTTGATGATGCGCAGACACGCGCTGAGACTGCGACATCTCCGGCTCTATGTAGACGACGGTGAACAGGTGTGGTCACCGTTTGTGAGGCACGCGTCCCGCAGCTCGTCTCCATGACCGAACTGCAGTCGAGGATCAAAAAGAGGCCGAGGAAGGGCGAATGGCACCGCGAGTGTCGCGTTGCTCACAAGCAACTCTGCTGTCCCGGGTCGACCTTGAGTGACTTCAACACGACCAAAGCATTCTATAGTGGATTAGCGTAGGGGAGGTACGACGACGATCTTGGGGCAAACCTGGGCATCGACGAGAAATACCTGACCCGCCTGTTTGAAACAACTTTCGGGCCGGGACCTATGGACAACTTCCAGAGATCCCTGGCCTGGCAGTGCTACCGAGAAGCGCTACCCGTTCGGGATAAGCTCTATAGGCATGGCTCGAGAAACACGGGGTTGACCTGCCCGAGATGCGGGCAGAGCGAAGAAACCGCTCTGCACGCAATCATGCAGTGTCCAACAATCTCTGAGCTGTGGGCTTATGTCGAACGACTGCTGTCACATGTGGGACGTGTCGTTTTATCAGCCGAGTCTATCGTTAATATCGTCACGCCTCCTTCCTTCAAACGGGATGGAAGAGCTATTTTTATCATACTTGTGGCTATGGCGAAAGAATGTATCTGGTGGATGCGCCTGAAAGGATTAGAGACAAACACTTTCCTCTCTGGTCAATCTCTCATCAAGTTCTTCAAGTATCACTTGAAGAGGAAAGTGAGAGTAGAGAGGCAAGTTTTGTCTAGTGAATGTTTTAAAAAAAGATGGGTGAATGTTGCAAGGATGGCACGTATAAATGACGAAACCACTTTCACTATGATCCTATGAACCGTAAAAATTAATACAGAGAGTTGCTTATTTGTAAAAATAAAAAAAAAAGAAATATAACATGTGACTTCGTTGACCGAGGTTACCGTGGTCTTTTCCGTAAACCTCACCTGTCCTCCGCTTCACACTTCATATTGACATTTCTGTGATAACGATCCCTATTGATCAAATTTTTTTCCTTCTCCCCACCTTTTGTTTTTTTTTTAATTTTATTTTTTCCCCCCCTTTTTTTGTCCTTTTTCTTTCCATTTGCGATCCCTTTTGATCGAAAACCAAACCCCCTTCTTTTACCCCCAAAAGAAAAGCTCTACCTTGTAATTTTGTCCTGTCTGTGTGCAGCCCTGTGTGGCTAATAAAGAAACATATCTATCTATCTATCTATCTATCTATCTATCTATCTATCTATCTACCTACCTATCTACCTATCTACCTATCTATCTATCTATCTATCAATCTATCTAGAAAACGCGTGTTATAATTGGAAGAGTTGGTTTCTTCTGGATTCGCGTTCTTATCTAGGATGAGGCAGAGATGGAGAAGGAAAAATATTTACTTCTATATATTTCTATATTGGGTAGAAGGGGTTGTCACACATCTACCCATCAGCACAAATAGGACGGATGTCTCTTGCCATAACTGAATTAAGTGTGTGTGTGTGTGTGTTGGATTATTTGCATGTGTCTTCTGCTATAGCCCCGGGCCGACCAATGCCTTGTGAGTGGATTTGGTAGACGGAAACTGAAAGAAGCCTGTCGTATATATGGATATATATAAATGTGTGCGTGTGTGTGTGTTTCTGTCTGTGTTTGTTCCCTTAGCATTGCTTGACAACCGATGCTGGTGTGTTTACGTCCCCGTCACCTAGCGGTTCGGCAAAAAAAGACCGATAGAATATGTACTGGGCTTACAAAAAGAATAAGTCCTGGGGTTCGAGTTGCTCGACTAAAGGCGGTGCTCCAGCATGGCCGCGGTCAAATGACTGAAACAAATAAAAAGAGTAAAAGAGTGTGTGTGTGTGTGTGTGTGTGTCTTGAGGGTTCAGTGGTAGAATGGGAGGCTTAAACACTCCAACGATTCTGCCCTGTTATACATAGCACTTCCCATAAAGAACCAAACCCCAGACACTAGTACAGAATAGGGGTTCTTGCTGCTGTAGTGGTTGTTGTAGATTAATACAGAGAAAGAGAGAGGGAGTAAAAAACACACACACACACATATATATATATGTGTGTGTGTGTCGGTTTGAATGGCAGTTTTTTCTAGCGGTGTCATATGAAATTGTCACCCATAATTATGACCCTAGAATCGATCTATTGCATTTCAATCTCTTTTAGGGTTAGGGTTAGGGGTGGGGGGAAGGGTATCTTTTTTTCTTCACAAATGTAAATAAACCCAATCTGTTTCTTAAATGAGGGACGTATTCATGCGGCACAGAATGTTTTTTTTACCTCAATAGACGTCATTGATTGGTTGAAATTGCAGAATTTGGAGAAAAAAAACAACAAATATCTTACAAACTATAGAATTTTCTCAATAAAGCCAAGAGAAAAAGATGTTTTATAAGTTTGAAATTTTTTAGTTACTCTTTACTCTTTTACTTGTTTCAGTCATTTGACTGCGGCCATGCTGGAGCACCGCTTTTAGTCGAGCAAATCGACCCCAGGACTTATTCTTTGTAAGCCTAGTACTTATTCTATCGATCTCTTTCGCCGAACCGCTAAGTTACGGGGACGTAAACACACCAGCATCGGTTGTCAAGCGATGTTGGGGGCACAAACACAGACACGCAAACATACACACACACACACATATATATATATATATATATATATATAAATATTGTTATTGTTTTTGTTGAATAAAATTTGTTGAAAAATAGCCGCAATAATTATACACCGACTCAATATCTCATAGATATACACATAATATGGCCACAAGCAGAGAGACGTACACACATGTTTTGTATATGACTGTGTACTTGTGGCTGCATGTGTTTATATTGGTGAATGTATGTATAAAACGAGTGTTATAATTCTGCGAGTTGGTTTCCTGTGGATTCGCGTTCAAATCCATGACAAGGCAGAGGTAGAGAAGGAAAACTATTTCCTTATTTCTCTTTCTATATTGAGTAAAAGGATTGCCTCACACCTACACATCTGCACAACTAGGACGGATGTCCCTTTCCATCACTGAACGACGTGGGTGTGTATGTGTTGGATTGTTTGCATGTGTGTGTGTGTGTGTGTGTGTGTTGAGGACTCAGTGGGAGAATGGGAGGCTGAAACACTCCTTGTTAAACATACCACTTCCATAAACAACCAAACCCCAAACACTGGTACAGAGTGGAGGTTGTTGTAGATAAAGACAGAATGAGAGAGTCAAATACAGACATATATATATATATATATAATATATATATATATATATATATATACACAGACATATATATATTATATATATATATATATATATATATATATATACATACCGGAGTAAACACATAAATGTGAAACAAGGTGGAAAAAAGAGTACTCAAATACCAGTGGTAGAGTAATATGCTTTATTTAAAGCAGCAGAAAATTCAACAAAACCTGTTACTCTGAGTTTTACGTTGCCGTTCATCGGACAGTTTTGCTATATATATATATATATATATATATATATATATATATATATATATTATATATATATATATACATATATATATATATATATATATATATATCAGCATTTCTTAACTCATAGTTATTTCGATCTTGTAAGGATGGACTTGGTGCTAACTTAACTGTATCTATTTTTTATTATATTTTTTTATTATCATTATTATTATTATTATTATTATTATTATTATTATTATTATTAATAGTAATTTTTATTAACTTTTATAGCTTTAGAATCTTATGAACTGTACCACGGATTTAATTATTGTTTTTCATCTCCATATATGTTAGCTTTTTTTTATATATATTTTAAAAAAACTATTAGCCAAATATGTATAATATCGGTACTTATTGATATTAATATATACATTATTATATTTTTGTTTTATTTGTTCTGTTTACTTCTCCTTTTTGTACAAATGTGTATTATATTATATAAGTGTAGCTTTATGATGTATAAGTTTTTATATTTTACTTTTTATATTTTTATATTTATATTATATTTTTCACTATTATAACAAATTTAATTTAATTCTCTGAAGAGGCCGTGGGGCATCCTTGTTAATGCCTCATTTATACCTGCCTTTATGGCTTATAGGTTAAATGAGGTATGACTGTCCTCACTGCCGAAACAGCTGTCAGTTTTGATTTATATCATATTTGATAATTTTTTACTTATATCTCTTTATCTTTTTACTATTACTGTGTATCTCATTTCATTTTATGTATTGCCTTTACTCATATGTAATGGTGTATTAAAGTATGGATTGAGTTTCATCGGATAGTTGATGTTTTACTGATTTAAGTATATTTCTCCATTCTCATAATTTTGTAGTATATATATATAATATATATATATATATTATGTATATATATATATATATATATATATACATATATATATATATATATATACATATTATATATATATATATATATATACATATATATATATATATATATATATATATATATACATATATATTATATATCTGTATGTATGTATGTATATATATGTATATATATAGATATAGATGGATATATAAATAGATAGACAGACAGATAGAGAGAGAGAGGGATAGAAAGAGAGAGAAATGGCTCGATAGATAGGGGAGAGAGTCAAACACAGACAGATATATATATAGATAGATAGATAGATAGATAGATAGATAGACAGAGAGAGGCAGAAAGTGACGTTCCCGGATACACACACACACACACACACACACACAACATCAAACGTAAATACACACACAGGCACAAACATAAACAGAAGTGTATACACACACACATACACACCCCAGACATCATTCGTCTTATGTGTATACATGTGTAATACTCCTCTCTCTCTCTCTCCCCCTTTCTCTCTCTATAGACGTATGTAAATATTCATACACACTTACATATATAAATATTTACCTGCTTATGTACATACATAAATACATACATATACACACATATATTCACTCGTGTTCAGTCCAAATCGAAGTTTTCCTTTCTTTTTCACGTCCAAATTAATTATAATTCCTAATTAATGACTTAATTGTGACACATTTTAAGTCATTTAACATTAATTAATTCATAAAAATGCTGACAATGTCTCTTTTATTGCAAATAAACAATTTAGACAGAGATTTTAAACTCGTATTTCCCGCTTTTTTTCCCCACGTTTTTGTCATTCAAATTGTCGTTGCTAGGCAACGGATAGAAACAATTGAACGGGAAGCGGCAGAAGTTATAGAGAGACTCCAGACTGGGCGGTTTGTGTGATACCAGACCCGAAATATCACCAGATACCCTTAAGCATGGGTTGTCACAGATGGATTTATGTGTGTGCAAGAAGGCTACGTATAATAATGTATAATTATATCTATATATATCTGAGTTTGTATATGAATATGCAGGTATGTATAATATTCTGAAAAAAAGTTTTCCCAATAAATCCCCATAGAATCGGAATCTACACCATCTGAAGCATATTTGTAGGAAATTCCATGAAAAATATCCATTTCTCTGCAAGTTATTAGGGAAGAAGCATAGACATCATCGAAGAACATTTATACACACGTATATTTATATATACCTACATATACACACATGTCTTTGCTATGTTTTTTAAACACATAAAACTCATAGATGCATACTTTTATAATATTTTACACTTAAACCGCCACAGGACAATATCTTTAGAGTTGCTTCCTAAAGTGTCCTTCACTTTTTTGATGAAAAACGATACAAATTTCAGAGTATTTGGCTGTTATTTCTAGCATGATGTTAGGCCATCTATAGGACAATATTTGACATGGATGCTTTGAAAATTGTCCTTCAATTTTTATTTGTGATGAAACAAAAATGTGAATGTCTTTGTGGCTCTTTCTAGCATGAAATGAGACCATATACAGGTCAATTTTATTTATAAAAGGTTCTTATCTGTCCTTCAAATTTTATATGAAAAGTAAAGTGGTTTCTATTTCTAGCATGAAAAATGACCAGCTATGGGAAAGCTTTTACTGAATGCTTCTTAAAGTGTCCTTCTCTTATTTTATGAACCCCCAACAGCAACAACAACAAGAACAACCCTGCGAGGACGAAAGGCAATGTTTGTGCGTGTGTGCAGTTGGAATGTCACTGCAACAACAACAACAACAATCTATTCTTATTAAACGTTAAAAACTGTCAGATGCAGACTGCACACACGCACACACAACGCTAATGACGACGATGATGATGATGGTGATGATGACGATGATGATGATGGTGATGACGATGATGACGATGATGATGGTGATGATGATGATGATGATGATGATGATGATGGTGATGATGACGATGATGATGATGACGACGACGACGGCGGCGGAGACGGCGGCGGTGGTCGTCTGCCTTTTAATGGAGAATCAATGATTATGAAAGTCTCTGCTTTCGGACCAGACATTCCTATACATACATGCATGCGTATATATATATATAATACACACACACACAAACATACATACTTATAGCCTTATTTCTATACATACATTCCTAAATATGTGTGTATATATATATAAACACATGTATATATACTGTATATAAATATACACACACACACAAAGAGAGTGTGTTGAGGAATGTTACAACAATAAGTGTTAGTGTGTAGAATGCGATGCAGGTTCAATTCCCGGGCGAAGCCATTTACAACAACAACAACAACAATAAGAAGAAGAAGAAGAAGATTGAAGTTTAATATTTCTGGAAATATTTATTTGTCAAAATAAAAGAAAGCAAAAGATTGAGGTCCAGGAATAATTCCAAAAACCATCAAAGAATTGTCTGAAACATCCAAACCAAGAACTTCAAAGACTTCATTATCATCCTCTCTGAGGAGTAAATATTTTGGATTATCTTCTAATCCCAGGATTTCATCATCTTCAGATGTTTCCTCTTCAATATGTCGAGGTATTTCGTAAATATTGTTTCTGAAATCTGTTATATAAACACATTCACCAATTATGGTCAGACGAGGTCTTGCAATATAATAATATCCCAGAAAAGAAAACCTTCTTTCTTCTATTATTATCCTCCTCACCAAAGACTTTTCCCTGAACCATTCCACAAAACAAAAATCTTCCCATCTTCCAGACCCCTTCTCCTCCATCTCCCTCCTCACAACAAAAACATCACCAAAAGATGTGACTCCCACACCATCCAACACCCCTTCATCTCCCTCAAACCTTCCAGACCTCCTCATCTTCCCACGACACACTTCATCTTTACATTTCCCATCTTTGATATCAACCACATCCACATAATAAGGGTCAAAGATGCTGGAGTCAAGGCAATAATAGTAATCCTTGTTGTTCTCCCATCTTCTTTGGTATTTCTTGTGTCTCTCTTCTTGAGTTATGTCTCTAATATAATGACCACCACACACGAGTTGATTGTCGTTGTATTTATAAATCCTGTTGTAGTATTTCTCAGTTCTGATGGTTCTTAAACGACGGAGATCCCTGTTGAAGACCCTCATTTCTCTCCCAAAGGCGACAATGAAACATTCCTCTGTCCACCGACATATGTCCAGTGGTGTTCGTTGTTGTTGTTCATGTTGAAGTATGTCCACTGTTGTTGTTGTTGTTGTTCTGATTAATGTGACACTTTCTCTCGAAATATCACACACTCACATTCTCATCTAACTTAATTAGTTTACTGTTCCGGTCCCTGATGTCCCTAAAATCATAATCAACAGGTTCCTCGAATGCAGGAATGGAAAAAGGGACCATTGCTGTCCTATATGGAAGTCTCCTCACTGATATTTCATCAATTCCTGAATTATTAATCTCCGCTATGTAATTACCACATCTCACCTTTAATCTACCTTTACCAATTATTTCACCTGATTTACCTCTTCTTCTTCCTCCTCCATCTCCATCCCCTCCTCTGTATTCCAATTTATTAATTAATTCATTACTGAATATTTCCTTGTTCGTTTCAGATGTAATGGAAGGGAAACGAAGACCAGAATCAATTTAATGACGACACAGATTCCAGAATGTTCACTTGGTCCCCATCAATCTTTATGCAATGACATTCAATCAATTCATTATGTACACACCAGTAAATACCCGCCACTTTTCTCCATATTACACCATAAGGGATGAGACTCGACCAAACTTGAGATGTCTGCAAATCTTCTCCATTCAGTTGAAATATTTCTTTCCTTTTAGGAACCGTGGCCATTATGTGTGATTCTTGTGTAAAACACACACCACCAACTAAACTTGCAACATTTCTGTGACATAGCAACTGGCCGTCTTCATCGAATATTTTAACATTTCCATTATTGGCTTTTTCACACACAACTGTCTTTCCTTCCTCAGAGACATCAAAATCTTTCACTTGAACAGGACATTCGTCTGTTTGTAAACGAGCAACCGGGAAGCTGTCTCGATTCACCATAAACAACCCTTCAACATACAATTCATTCCTCCTGGGGCTTCCAACAAACCTTGGTCCTTTACAGTCTATACTGGAGAAATATACTATATCATTATAAATTCTTTTATTTAAAAATATTCTCTTGTATTCCCCTTTCTGGGTCAAACACAAAATGTTTTGATATCCAGATAAACCTAAACATTTCTCCCACCCACCATGAATGTACAAAAAACTGTCATCAATTGTCATCCTGTCATCATCATTAAAATAATACCCCATGTAGTGTCTGACTGAATGTAAATATTGACCACCTCTGTTGAAGAAAATGATGAATCTTTTGTTGTAGACAATGATGACATCTTCATCAGTAACTTTAATATCCCGGATTATATCAGAATACTTTCCATCTTCGTATCTCTCTATTAATGGTTCAGGTATGTCTATTTTTTTTATTTCCTTCACACTCGAATGTATTTCATCAATATCAACAAAATGCAAATGTCTTCCATCTCTCACTTCACTCAAAACCAGTTGATTGTTTGATAAAGAAGCCACACATTCATAATATTTATTTCTCGTTTTGTAAATTACCAACGACAATGGAAACTCCACTTTTAATGTCAACAGTTGGTGTTTATCATCATCATAAAGATCCCAATTCGTAATGACCAGTGTGTTTGACTGCCATCGACACATTTTAATATATCTATAAAGATTCACTTTGATTGAATCCATAAGGTGACCATCCAATGTGAATATCTTAATGTTTCCATTCTTCTTGTCCCATCCTGCAATCAGATTATTTTCAGTAAGAACCAAACAATGAATCTCCGCTGGTCCTTTGTCTCCCAAATGTTCAGGGAGAGGAATATGTCTGGCTTTATCAGAAACTGTCAGGTCCTGTAGATATAAAGTGGAAGACAACATCACTGAGAGAAATGTGTCTGGAAAATACATCCACCAGGTCGATATAATAATTAAGTTGATTATTAGTAACGAGATCATTAACCAACAAATTCTGATCGTTTATGGCAAACATACGGCTTCTGTCTATCAGATAAACAGAGTTTGGTCAATAGATCCACCTTGGAGACTGAGGGGACGTTTCACTTGGGACATTAAAACACTGGGGACCATCTGACGACCGCCATGACCACCACCACCTATTCTAGTGTTGTACTGAAAAGCTTTTCCCCTAGTAACAATTAATAGCTCTTCTGTTTTCTCGTCTATTGATAATGATTTCACAAACACAGGGATATTAATTGTCTTAATTACTTCGACTTGATTATAATAATTGATGGCTAAAATGTCTAAATGTGATGGTTTATCACAATAACAAACAATTTCACATTCACCCATCTTACACACCCGTACATAAGGCTGCCTTAATAATACACTTCTCACTGTCTTTGATAGGTTTCCAATGACCCTTAATTGTTTCTGTAGGGGTAATGTGACCCCTATATGATTAGAATCCCATCGACATATATCTGTGGCTGTAGACGGCAGAGATAATCTGGACACAATGTCTCCTTCCTCAGAAATGTACAACAAGCAATCATGGTTGATGTCAGACACCACCAACTGTCCATTGGACAGATTACATATTTCGCCAATGACAAGTTTTTGGTCATTCTCCTTTTCTTTGAGTCGTAGATTTAGATTTCTGATATAAGGATTTTTAATGGGTAAATGACAGCCAGACGACCAGTCTTGATACTTGTAAAGAAGAACCCTGTTGAGTTGAGTGTCCGGGACATAAAGAGTTCCTTGGAAAACAGCAATGTGAGGGTGAACAGGGAAAGGCAGTTCCCACTGCCATTTCATTTCTCCATATAGATCGTAACATCTGAGAATAGAGTGTCTCCTGAAGAGGACATAGAAATAAACATTATCAGAGTAGATGTGATGAGGGTGGCCATAGAATCGAAGGTATTTTTGAAAAAGTTCTTCACCACATGTGGAATAAAATACCATTTTATTTTCGTTTCCATCTACGACTACAAAATTAATTGGAGTTGCAGCAATGCTGACATTATGATGTCCCAGAGAAATTCTTTCTGCAATGTCAACTTTATCTTTGTTGATCAAGAGAATATGGACCTCGCTTTTGTTTTCAGTGGTGGTCACAGCCAGACACTTATTTGATACAATATGACATATTTTCATGTAACCAGTTTGCACCTTTATTAAAGGGCCTCTTCTTAGTTCAGGACAGGTGATATACTGAAATCCTTTCTTTTCACGATAAAATACCAGGAATCTGTTTGCGTTTATTCTACAACAGAAAGAAGGAAGCTCAAAGAAAACTGAATTATTTTGGTTAATTATTTCCCCGTTATCAGTGAATAATTTAGCTTTCTTGTTTTTGTAAATTATTAATATAGGAGATGTAGACATAGGTAGAATAGTTGTAATGTTGTAGCAATCCTCAATATAAATATAGTCTTTTAAACTGGGGGTATGTAGCTGGTGGTTGTATGACAGTTTGGGCCAAAAGTCTTTATTCATTTGAATACCATGTGGTTTGCCGCAATAATCTGTAACCAAAATGGTATCTTTACCAACAGAAATAGAGCGGCATTTCCTGCCAATGTCCCTCCTTGTTACACCACCTTTAGCTGAAATCCTATAAATTATTTGTCCCTGGAGGACATAGAAATAATTTTGGTACAGAGAGATTTTACTAGGGAGGTGCAGAGAATGGGTCTCTACCTCCCATAACTGTTGGCCATCCAGTTTGTAACAGATTACTCTGTTGATGCTGGCGAATGTAATTACAAGTATATTCTGGACCCCTACAGCAATATCTGTAGGGGTTTCTTTGGTAATAAATTGATAGTTAATAGTGTTATCCTCCCAATCAAATTGGTAAACTGTCTTACCAAACATTTCTACACCTATAAGTGTAGAATCTTCCAAGTAACTCACCATATATAACCCCAACTTTATCCTTTTGATCTTGAAGGTTTTGGGGCTGATAATAAGAATCATTTCTTGGAATGGGA
>NW_021833735.1:0-5000 GCF_006345805.1 Octopus sinensis
ACTGTGAATTACATACATACGTACCAATAATTCATATAATAGAAGAAAAAAAACAGTTTCTTACGGCCGTTTCTGCCAAGAAGTCACACTACCCCACATGTTATTTCCATCTCTTCAGTGTGCTGTAGTGATCGGTAGATAAAATTAGGGTATTGGTTGTGCATGTAAGCTTCGCCTGTTTGCATCCATCTACGATCGCTACTGGCATGTATGTATAAAATTGTATGTGCGTTGACAGCAGCAACAGAGCAATTTAGCTATTATTTCTCGCAGCGTAGGTTTTCTAACACCCTCAATCATATTTAATGGTATTGTTTTCCATTTCGGTGAAACTTTGCTAATTAGCTTCATTATTTAATCAAATAATTATATATATATATATATATATATATATATATATATAAGGTAAAAGACAGAAAATGCACACAGTTTACATATTTTAATATATTATATATGTTTGCCGACCGGCTTCACTTTCGCTAATCATAGCATTGAAATTTTTCTCATTTCGTATATTTTAGTACATGCTGTGTAATAGGAACTTATGAATGAAATGAATCAACAAGTACAGAAATCTATGCGGAGGTAACTGGTGATCGTTATTTTTCGGAACAGGGGTGGCTATTGTTCATTTTGGAAGAAGGGTATTAATAAATATGCAAAAACTCAAAAGCTAAAGTAGTGAGATGAAGTATTTACAGTGATGGGTATGTGAACATGAATTAAAATATATAATTAGGCCAAAGTTGGTTATGCGTTCATATTTAGGCGTGTTCTGAATTTTTCCATAAATAAATTTTCTGTATTCAAACGACGTTGTACAGAAATTGTTTCTTTGCACTCGTAGATGGGAAAAACTATGAAGTTTTGTTAGATATTTCCTGCACATCTCTCTATGTGTTCACTCAAAGGAATCTGACTGTATTGTGGATAACAGATCTGTTCCCCATATAGTGTGATTATTTGTCTCAGTTTCATATTTGTCTGTCCTATATAGTTATATCCACAACCTGAATAAGTTGTAACATAAATTAGATTCTCGGAAGCAGAAGTGAAGTTGATCTTAATTGTGAACATCTATCCTTGTTTGAATAGGAATTCCGAGCCTTCCAACAGGTTGGGGCATATTTCACAGTTTGGGCATCCACATTTTTTAACTATTGGTTTCGTGGTTATTGTGTAAAGTTTCGCATTTGTCAGAAGTCGTTTCAGCGATTTGCGTTGCTTTTTGCATTTGATGAATTTATGTGTTTTCAGAATGTTGTTCATTTTTGGATGCATAGTGAGCACAGGTAGATTTTGTACAATAATGTTGTATGCCTCATTGTTTCTAGGGTTGTGTTGTTGATATATATACGGTAGTGTTTCCATATGTTGTGTTACGTTTTTTTCCCCTTAGTGTTTTAATACCTAATTTCTTGCCGCGCATAATTTCATCGTCCATAAGTGAGGATGCGTATTCTCTCAGTGTTGTTCTTGAAGACGGTGGTCCCGGATATTTCCAGCAGACACTAGTGTGCAAACCCTTTTTTAATTAAAGGGGATATTTCTTTTGATGTGTTTTGTGTGGTATGAGCTAATAAGAAGATATTGTTTTGAGCCCGTTGGTTTATAATAAATCTCAGTAACAACTTGGTTGTTGACTTTTTATCATATCTAAGATAGGGAGCTGTTCTTCGCTAAAAGATAAAAGATATATGTGCGTGTTTATGTATGTATGTATGTATGTATGTATGCATGTATGTATGTATGTATGTATGTATGTATGTATGTATGTATGTATGTATGTATATACATATACATAGTGAGAGAGAGAGGGGGTATCTTTTCATCTGCTGGGAACCACTTAAAGCCAGATCACATTCGATAGCTTTGTGAGGAGGATTAGGTACACAGAATGATTTAGGGAGAGAGAAGAATCGATCCCAGTACATAACTACTACATTTAGGAGACTTACATAAACAGGCACGCATGCACATTCATACGTGTATATGGTCATTCATGCATACATGCATAGGTGTGCAGACCAACTAGAAACATTTCCAAAGTTAGAGATTCCTAGCGATAGGATGTAAAGATGGTTAGAAAAGCAAAATAAAAAATTTAGATAAGAATATGAAAATAGCTCATAAGAAGTTTTGCAAGACAGATATCTAGAAATTATTTGGTTGGTAGTTGGGAAAAAACATTTGAGGTAATATATAATTAGGCTAAAATTCTGTTGAGCAAAAATTCGTTTACATCATCAATGTTCGACGGCCAGAAAAAAAATTGAGGAACCCAATATAAAGGGCCAATAAATTCCGAGTTATGTAAAGGAAGCGAATTATTTTTAAAGATTGGTAATACCTGGAAAAGCTTATATAGGTTATCCATATGGAGTCGCCTGGCAGCACAAACGAATTTCAACGCGGGTCTGCAGAAATTCAAAAGCTCCGTTTTCATGTTTAATGCAGATTTGTCGTAGAATAGCATAAAGTATTTCTCAGTCCATCACAACGGTTTTCTCACAGAATTACACTACAATCCATGCTTTTAGTGTTTACTTTCTCCACAATTGACCAATATATCTTACTTGGAGCACGCCTTCTTGTAACTGCCATACGTGCTTACATTTTGGTATCCGATTTTTGTTTTTCATATTTGAAAGGATTTCTTTGTGAATAAAGCCTTGTTTTGAAGATGTTTTCTGTGGCACAAGTATAAGTTGTTATTTTTTATGTAGGAGTCTCAATCTGTACAGCAGCTCTATATACAACGCCTTTAATTATACAACTAAATCCAGTTAATGTACATAAAGTTAATGTACACACATGCATACATACATAGAGAGAGAGAAAGAGACAGATAGATAGACAGAGATAGATAGGTAGATAGATAGATAGTAGATAGATATACGTATAAATACATACATGATTATAAAATATATATATATAATATATATATATATATATATATATATATATATATATATATATATATAGATATATATATATATATATATATATATATATATATGCATGTAAACATGTTTGGAGATAATAGAGAAAGTCGTGGGAAGGAGACATAGAATTCAGAGTGATGGAAATTTACGAAACAATTCCAAGTTTCTAAAAACATCCGTTCCATAATCTTTACTATTTTCCTATATACACCCACTGTAATTCTTTTTAAATGTAGATTATTGCACTTCCCATCACCACCGTGTTTCTTGGCACCATTGTGAAACATTCAAAGTAACATATTTGTCCATGTTTGCCAGCTGAGATTCCTGTATGTGTGTGCGCGTGTGTCCGTAAAGTTCTATGCGTGTCTGTGTAAGCGTGCGTATGTTTGGGATGAATGAATATGAAATGAGATCGGTTGCAGACAATGAAGAAAGACACAGAAAACCAAAACGCGGACAATGTATATAACTACAGCACAAACAAAAACAACAAAAGGTAGAAGCGAAGAAATCTTTCGAGTAAAACTCACTAATGCAGGAACAACAACTACAAGAATAACGCCGATGCCATCGCCACTAGCGAGACCAAAAATGGCAGCGATGTCGATAGCAACAAAAGGAATAATAAATGCAGTAAGAAATCATATAAACAAGAGAAATGCTTAAACCACGAAGACATTGTGGAGAGTTTTTCACAAATCTAAGAAAGTTACAGAATAAAATATGGACCACATTGGATGGAGACATACGAATGTAACGCACGCAAACACGCATTACGCACACACACACAAACACACACTCACGTACAGTGCAGCATAGTTACATGAATATAAATGCATACATGTATATCTATATGTGTGTATATGTGTGTGTATGTTTATATATATATATATATATATATATATATTATATACATATAGATACATACACATATACATACATATATATGTATATATGTATATATATATATATATATATGTATGGGTGTGCATGTATATACATATATATACATATATATACATATATATATATTTATATATATGCATATAGATACACACACTCACATACACATATATCTATATATCTATATATCTATCTATATATGTGTGTGTGTGTGTATAAATAGATAGATAGACAGACAGATAGATAGATAGATAGATAGATAGATAGATAGATAGATAGATAGATAGATAGATAGATAGATAGATAGATAGATAGATAGATAGATAGATAGATAGACAGATAAATATTTGCATAGATTTGTCTAAAATATACATAGACAAACTTGCATTCCCAAACAAACACATCCAAGCTCATGCAAACACATATATATATACACAGGCAGATACACAGAAACACACACATACATACATACATGTATTTATGTATATAACGATATATATATATATATATATATATATATATATATATATATATGTGCATACATATATCTGTATCCAATATATATGTATACACATGTATATACATATATACAAATCCAAATATCTACGTCTTATAAAAAATATTTATCTCGTGCTTACATATATATGCACATCCATATATATATTTATACTCACGTTCAACCATACAAACACACACACACACACACACACATACACGCCTCTACCGTGACATACTTACACACGCCAGGCTCAACGTGAATAAAAGAGCGAGCCTAATAAAAATGGTGATAAGATTTACAGAAAACTGTAAAACATGCAAGATTGATCGTGAAAACACGCCATTTCCGTTGTGGAGAAAGAAGTCAATTGTTAAGATTAACTTGACGCAATCAATGCCCACAAGGGGGCGTGTTTATCGTACCATCCTCTGCAGCGCATTTTAACGCTGAACGTAACAAAGTAGGGACGGATTCTGTTCGGAAAAATTACCAGACGTAAATAGACGGTGTGATTCATTATCAGATAAAATATGTGTGTATATATGTGTATGTGTGTGTGTGTGTGTGTGTATATGTATATCTACATCTGTCAGCGCATTAACAGAATTTCAACCATATCTGCAGTTATTTCTTCAGAGATATATACTTAA
>NW_021833735.1:10000-37500 GCF_006345805.1 Octopus sinensis
TTATAGTTTACCATACGAATGTGTACACACACACACTGAAACATTGTAATAAATGCACAAGGACTCATACATAGATACGTCTAATCACACACACACACACACACTTACACACACATGCACGCACATACATCAAGGCCCACAAAAGTTCGACAGACGGAGGCAGCCTAATAAAGACGTAGATACTTATACACACACATATACACTCACACATTCATACACACACACATGCTCAATCAGACACACACACGCACACACTTATACATACACACACACGTGCATACATACATACACACTCATACATACATACATACGTACATGCATACGATGCACACGTAAATACATAAGCATAGATACGCTAGACACACACCGCATACATGCTTATAAAGAGGAACGTATATATACACACACACACACACCAAACATACACACATACACATGCTCTCACAGACACGCATATACACGCACACACATAGACTAACATGCACATCGTCACACACAACTATATAGACAGAGTGTTCATAGGCTTACACACACACATGGGCGCAGCCTAATAAAGATATAGATACTTACACACACATGCACAAACGCACACATGCTCACGCACGCACATACACACACATAACTCTCTCTCTCTCTCTCTCTCTCTCTCAGACACACACAAACACACTCTCACACACTCGCATTCATACTCACACGCACACATACTCATGCATACGTACAATCCACACACATTTGCATACACACCAACTCTAGGCGCACATATACACACCGCATGCATACATATACAGAGCCACGCACACACACTTACACACACAGGGCTATATATTGATATACATACACACACAAACACGCATACACATAGACACACACGGACACAGACGCACACATATATGCCTATACGTAGACATGGACACACATGCACACACATCGTGTAGGTAGCTGGAGACTGGCAGAAAATTATAGGCTTCATCCATGATGATGGCTGGAATATATTATTAATTGGCTCACATTTCCATGAGCAGCACCGAACCCCCTCCCCCCGCGCCAGTACCACCGCCACCGCCCCCTCGCATCCAAAGCCACCCCTCCACACCGTTCACCCAACCAACCGCTCCCTACCTTACACAAGCACTACGGCATCCTTGCGCCACCACCGCCACACGTCCTCCGCCTTCGCCACCACTGAACACCCACCGCCACCGCCCTACTGTGCGCCACCCATGTCCTACATCAGACGCCCCACCACCACCACTCCAACACCACCACCACCACTCCAACACCACCACCCCATGCACACATTCCCCACACACTCTTTTCCTTCCATCTTTCGCTGTTCTAGCGTCGCCACCACCCCACCTCCACCCACCACCAACTCAGTCATCACATACCATGTGCCACAGCACCATGCTACACCACCACCGCCGCCACTGCCACCACCACCGCTATCACCACCACCAGCGTCACCGCCATCATCAACATCATCGTCGTCATTATCATCCTCATCATCACCATCGCAAAGCCATTGCTGCACTACACGCCATCACGCCAGGCCACCACTGCAACCATCGCACCCGACACCACAGCGACAAAGACTACCAATGAGAATGCTAGAAATAACAGCAGCGAAATCACCCTTAAATCACACGCATGAAGAAGGATATATTGACTAGTGTAGTCTAAATCTATGTGATGGTCGTGGCTGGAGCCCTTTTAAGTTAAAGGATGGAAATATTAGCTCATGAGGTCTAGAGACAGGAATGCAGTGGGGCTATGGAACAACAACAACAACGACAACATTCTAAAATGCATCTCATCACCATGTTTCCCTAACACTCGTCACACTGCGATACCGACCTAAATTAGGGGGCCTCTCGGTGGCTGCTGAATTTGCTAGTAGTAGCAGCCAAATCAACCTCAAATCACACACACACAATACCGTAGTAATAAGGAAATGGTACGTTGAAATACATTAGCCACAGAAATAACCTTACGTTGGAAGTCTGTTTGTGTTAGGTACTCTGGCACTGACCCCACAACAAAACGACCCTCAATCGAACATCGTAAATGATCAGTGGCAGCAGCAGCAGTAACATCGTCACCATCATTACTACCACAACCATCATCATCATCATAATCATCATCATCATCATCATCATTAACATCATCATCATCATTATCATCATCAGCATAATCGTCCGCAACATCTGGAAAATGACAGAGTAGTCACAGTTGGAAGGCTTTTATATAATAGGCTCTCCTGACCAATAATAGCAACGATACTGACCGATGCGAGATCACGTACGGTTCACTTCGTGTCCATTAACGTCTGCCTTATCTCATCAAATACATGAAGTTACCTTTTTTCAAGTTCAACCTGGTAGTATGCACACGTTCAGGAACAACACACATGTATATATGTATATATAATGTGTGTGTATGTGTAACACAAATGAGCTGAGGTCTCTTACAGCTGTTTCAGATACATTTTTATTGATTAGCAAGTCAATTACATTATAAAGATAAGCCGTTTTCTTCAGACGAATTGAAATTTAAATCTAAAATTTAACATTTAAGATTTTGCCCATAAAGATTTTTCCCATTAAGATTTTGCACATAAAGATCTCTTGATCGTGATGGAGATGAAGGCAGTCAAAACCCATAATACATTCTTCGTGTGTAAAATCTTAAACGTTTAAATTATAATTCACCTGAAGAAAACGGAATGTTTTGATGATGTAATTCATTTGTGCATCAACGAAATATGCATCAGAAACAGCTACCCATTTCTGTAATTATTAACACTGCCCAACACTCGGACCCCTCCTTACATTGGATATGGTACTTACATTAGATTGTGGTGTAAGTTTACGTATACATGCGTACTTATATCTACGAGTATATTGATCTATCCATGTGCGGATTCATGTAAGTGGTACGTCAAGTATGTATAGACATTAGCATACACATGCATGTCCAAATATACTGTTGATACACGGATATGCTGAACTCTATCCTACTTTGGTGTACACATTAAGAAAATACCTTGATTTTATTCGATCCTGCAAATGATTAATGTCCCTAGTATATACATATATATTATGTAGTATCAAGAATCTAAGTTACACAAATCCAGTTCACATATCCATTTATATTTATTCGGCCCTAGATCCAACATGCATGCATTTCTCTAAAAGCATATTCAATACATCAAACATTAAAAATTTATAGATATATAAAAATATACGGAGTAATCAATACATTAAAAATATACATATAAATACAAATAAATATATACAGATATATGCATTAAAATATATAAAAAATTAAATACATATACAGGTCGACTTACAGATTATAAAACGAAATCATAAAAAGAGTTAAGAGTCTGGAAGACGAAAAGTTCGTGTGCTAATAATCAAGTTAATAATCCTACGGTTGTTTCTGGGGGTCCGGTTATCCAGTTATATAAAAGATATTTGCATCCATTATTTGATACCACCCTCTTCATCCGAGAAAATACTGTGTTTTTAGCCTTTTTAGAAATTCATTTTTCCCTTATGAAGGGGATGGCGTCCAGTAATGGGCGCAAATATGCTTTATATGACTGGACAACCGGACACCCAGAAACAGCCGTAGCATTATTAACACGAACATTTTGCCTTCCCGACTCTTAACTCTTTTTATGATTTCGTTTTATAATCTGTAAGTCGACCGGTATATGTATTTATTTTTTTCAATATATTTTTAATGGATATATCAATATATGTTTTTAGAGAAATCCATACAGGTTGGGTTTAGGGTTGAATAAATATAAATGTATATGTGCACTTGATTTGCCGAAATTCGATTCTTCCTTCTGCATTATTCTCAACGCATCAGGTTTGAATAACTTGAGCACATCAAAGTGAAGTCTATGCATTGAAGAAAATATTTTTCCTTATAATCATATGTATATATATATATATATATATATATATACGCATACATATAGCATTACCGGCACAACACACATGTACATGTATGTGTGTATGTGTGTGCGTGTATGTGTATATTTATAAGTATATGTATCTGTATATGTATATATATATATATATATATATATATACACGCATATATATATCATCACCGGCACAACACACATGTACATATATGTGTGTGTGTGTGTATGTGTATATGTATATTTATAAGTATTGTATCTGTATATGTATATATATATATATATATATATATAATATATATATATATATACATACATACATACATACATACATACATACATACATACATACATACATACATACATACATACAATAGGATTAGAAATTCACTTGCGCTTGTTCATAATCTTTCAATCTGCAGCTAAGGTAGCCGTTTACAAAGGCTGCTCGCACATGGATGTGTGTGTGTTTGTGTCCTTTCACATAAGTAGAGGAATAGAACAAACCTGAGATGAAAAAGGACATAAATTCCTAGACTTGTTCAATTATTCCTCAATTTCTAAACCGATGTTACAATTTTGATATTCTTGGACAGAGCAGTGTAAATGTTGTTAGCTGTTGCATAAGGATTCATGGTTATATTTGCCAATATATATCTACTTTTTTTTTTATTACTTCGTATTTCTTCCATATTATTGTCAGCACATTGCGAGAAAAGGAGAATTCGATATTTAAGGAAAATATTCATTGTTCATTGGTCCATTTCATTTGTCTGATATCTGGCTATGAACTGTGATGACGATGTACTGTCACTCCTTTCCTGAAAACTAATCCAAATAAACAAATAATTGCAGATAAATCTATGGATGCCATGAACTCGAAGGACTGGCATTGAATGCGAAATGTTTAGCCAAAGTAACGTCTTTAATTTTAGATGATTCTTCCACAAAGAGGAAGTATTCCCAGAATCGAATAAAACAATTTATACAGTCGAAGGAAAATTACGAAAGGAAAAGAAAAGTTTCAGACATAGCGAAAGAATGAAGACTAGATGGAAAAAGGAACCAGCAACAAGTACAGAATTAACAATATGTACAATGGATAAGATGATCGCTTCTAGGAACCAATCGAGAGAAATTGCGTCGCTCTAAGGAATACACTCAAAATAAGATAGCGAAGTTATTTAAGCTGTCGAAAAAAAGCCACCAACGCAATAAATTCTGGCGAGAAGACTAAAATTAAATCTACCATTACAAAACTCGGACTTCAATGAAATACAAAGATCTGCGAAATATTAAACCTAACACAATTATTTGAATAAACAAAAGAAGGAGGAATTCGGTTGGTATTTTTACACCAGTCAATGCTAATATATATACTTTTATCTATTATCATTCAGTTACTTCAGCCATTGGACTGCGGCCATACTGGGGCAGTACCATTAAAGAATTTTAGTCGAACGAATCGACCCCAGTTCTTAATTTAACTTGGTTCATATTATATTGGGCCATTTTGGTGAACTGCTAAGCTACGGCAACGTAAACACAGCAACGCCGATCGTCGAGCGATGGCAGGAGACGAACAGACACACGTGCACAGAAACATATATAAGTGTGTGTAAGTGTATATACACACATATATATACATATAAATATATATATATACACACATACACATATATATATATCTATTTATAAGTATATACATATATACTCTCTTTTACTCTTTTACTTGTTTCAGTCATTTGACTGCGGCCATGCTGGAGAACCGCCTTTAGTCGAGCAAATCGACCCCGGGACTTATTCTTTCTAAGCCCAGTACTTATTCTATTGGTCTCTTTTGCCGAACCGCTAAGTGACAGGGACGTAAACACACCAGCATCGGTTGTCAAGCAATGCTAGGGGGACAAACACAGACACACAACACACACACATACATATATATATATATATAATATATATATAATATATATATATTTATTTATTTATATATATATATATATATATATATATATATATTATATATATATAATATATATATATATTATATATAATATATATATATATATATATATATATATATATAATATATTTGGCGCGAGTACGATCAGTTCGAAAATTTTAGGTCAGATATTGCCGAAGCGGTAATGTTGCTGCCTCGTGTATCTCTCTCCCTCCTGGCTTTCTTTACTGATGAATTTGTTGGCCTATGGAAGATTGACTTGATTTAATTTAATCAGGCTGATTTACCATTAAAAAACGATGAAACAATGCATTGTCTAAAGACAAACGGGTAAATGTTTTTTAAATTTTCTCCTGGTTTACGGAATTACTACTATTTTGCGGTTGAAGCCTTGTCTGTTATTTCTAGTGGGTTGAACGGCCTATTATGGCCGTTCCTTAATTTGTTGTGTATATATATATATATATATATATATATATATATATATATATATATATATATATATATACACGATAGGCTTCTTTCAGTTTCTGCCTACAAAATCGCTCGCAAGCCTTGAGGGTCGACCCGAGGCAATAGTAGAAGACACTTGCCCAAGGTGCCACTGAGGGAGATTGAACCCGCAACCATGTAGTTGGGAAGGAAACTTCTTACCACACGGCCACGCCAGCATCTTCAGGACAAAAAGCTTAGTGAAGTCACGATCCCTGTTTGCTTAGTTTTCGCCTGGTTTAACGAATGGTTTGTAAAACATGTCAGAAGACGAAACTATTTACATATAATCTATGATTATCGCTGTCTCTCTCTCGCTTTCTCCTTTTGTTTTTCCAGCCCAGCGTTAGCTAAGTCAGTTAACGTTGGACATATGCGTGTGTGTATGTATACATGTGTATACATATATACACATATACATATATGTATATATATACATTTATATATATATATATATATATATATACATACATTTATACATATATGTGTGTATATATATATATGTATATTTATCTATATCTATCTATCTCCTTCTCTCCATCTCCCTCTCTCTTTCTCTTTCTCTTTCTTTCTCTGTCTCTGTATCTCTCTCTCTCTCTGTCTCTCTCTCTTTCTCTGTATATATATATATATATATATATATATATATATATATTATAGATACATACTTGCATACATACATACGCACGAACACTTTCAAAGCACCTGTTGAATAGAAAAAGCCCAGGTAATTCTGTATTGGTAGAGTATTTATTTATTTATTTATTCATTTCTATTTCCGCGCCATCTACCTTTGTACCCGAAAAAATACACCAGAGAACCACATAACATGGGTGCCTTCATAGACGCGTGCTGTAAACAAAATTGTTAAGGGCCAGATGAACAACTAACAACGTACAAAGGAGTCTATAACACACAAATGAACGACCAACCTCATTTCATGGACCACTTCCCGTTCTGCAATGAATTGCTTATTAGTTTTTTTTTAAAGTTCCTTTCACTTATTCAAGGTTTCCTTCTCCTACTTCCTCTTTATTAATTGTTTCAGTGTCACACTTCACTTCGTCGCAATATTTACCGTAACTCATGCGGAAACGGGGGTGGGGAAATAAATGTAAAAATACGTAACTATCCCCTATTGTTTGTCTTTCCTCTTTCTTGCTCTAGTTGCCGTTTCATTACTACTACTACTACTACTACTACTACTACTACTACTACTACTACTACTACTACTACTACTACTGTTGCTGCTGTTGCTCTTGTTGTTGTTGTTAAACAACAAGACGGGTAAGGGTGATTAGGTGATGGTCTAGGGCTTAGGGATGAGAGACCCCAGACCTTGGAAAAAAGAAACTTTGGTCGTTTTGTTGCAGTCGAGGGCTCTTCGTCGACACCCGACACCACTGGGCGGTGGCCCTCGAAGTCGCTGGAAATGGAGATCTCCACGTCCAAATCTTTAGACGGCGACTGCTGCTGCTGCTGCTGCTGATGCTGCCGCCGCCTCTGCTGCTGCTCTTTTTTCTTCTTCTTCATCACTGTGTAGCCCTTTCGCTATCTTATCGTGCCGCCACAAATTGTAGTGGTTTTGAGCAAGTCTAAGGCACGCAGGGAGAAGGTTTGGTGTCTTTCCCAGCCGCGCCTTGCACATAGTAATCCATTGAATTACAATCCAGATCTTGGGGCTGGTGACCTTGTAGAAATTCTACGACAACCGCTTCTGACGCTTTTCAGCGGTATGGCAAGGATTCGAATCCTGCTGCAACGCATATGGCCTTCCAGCAGCAACCGTCTCCAGCCAGGAACTGACCAGCATCCAGCAGCTTCGTTTGGCTGTAAGGATTGACCTTAAGGCCCTTCTGTGCAAAGATATGGGAACGTAACCCGGCGTTCGGACGCAGAATACTTTCTGTATTCTTTACTGCTGGCCACGGCGTCATAGTCTTACTTACAGATGTCCATGTCACGTCTTACAGCATTTACGGTGTTCAGAGAGCATCGAACTGCACTCATGATGCCGCCATTTTCAGACCCAGCGTGACATTTATATGTGGGGAAATAATAATATAAAAATACTCTTTCACAGAATAAAAGTTTACAGTTTATCTGAAAATGCATTGGTATACGTATGCAGATGGTAAGTTTGACACATATATAAAAAGGGAAAAGTACAAAAAGCAAAAAAGGATCACATTACACTTGTGATAACCTACTCATGTTTTCTAGTCTCTGGTTCTCCCTGTCTTACACTAAAGTTGCGAGATTTGGACACGTCCGGAGACTTTAGGGGCGGCCGGCATTCTTTTAGTACGAGGACGATACGCAGGATTATAAGCTGACATTAATCAGATTTTGTATTCAACTAACGATTATACTTGATGCGTCTTGTTACTTAGATGATTCAGGGGAGTTGGGTTTCACTGTCTGGTCATGTTTACCCCCAATATCGAGTTCGATCCCTCGTGCCACGCTTTCTTCTGTGAGGATTCAGCTGGGAAGACGGCTCGTGTTACGTGGCCACATTCTGCTTGCAGAATTGGCTGGGATGACCCCGAGCAGATTTTGACAGTTGGTGAATGCAGCGACGCACTGCGACAGCTCATGCCCACATACCTCACCTGAGAATTTACTCCGAACCGTTTCTATAGAAAAAAGTTTCAGCGGATATAGTTTTGTGTGTAGCTGCTAAAATGGTCTTTGAAGAACAAGGAAAATGTCCTGTTTAAATAACAGAGGATACCCTTTTTATTATTTACCTTACACACACACACACACATTCATACGTGTATATGTGTATTAATGTTTATTTTTAATGTTCAGCTACAATAAAAACAATTTTATATTAGTTAGGGGGTTACTTTATATTTCTGCAGAGTACAAGTTATTCTTAAACAAGAATAATCGTTGCCATTGACTTTGAAGTTCCAGTCAATTAAGCCATTATCCGGCGATGGCTTTATATATATGTATGTATATATATGTATATATGTATATATATATATATATATATAGATATATATATATATATATATATATAAATATATATATATATATATAAATATATATATATACACACACACACATATATGCATATATATATATAATTATACATATATATATATATATATATATACATACATATACATATATATATATATATAATATATATATATATATGTATATATTATATATATATATATATACATATACATATATAAAATACATGCATATATATATATGTATATTATATATGTCAGGCTGCGTAAAAAGTAAGTAACGTTTTGAAACATCAGATTCATCATAATATATTTCAACACTGCGGAAATTTTATTCACCAAAGTAAGTACCATTAAAATCAAAACCTTTTCCCCAACGAGTTACCAGTTTGTTTATTCCGGTAAGATAAATGTCTGGAGTTCTGGAGCTGATGAACTCTTTCGACGCACTTTCGGCATTGGTTTGATTTTTGAACTCCTTCTCTCGCAGGAAACCATCAAAGTACTCGAAAAAGTGGTAGTCGGTAGGAAAAAGGTCTGAGGATTAAGCTGGAGGGAGAAGAACACCGTAGCCATGTTCCCTCAACTTCTGGAGCGATTTGTGAAGCGTGTGTTCGAGAATTGTCATGAAGAATGATTGGCCCTCTTCTGTTGGCCAGCCTGGGAAGGAGGAGAAGCAGTTTTTCGTTCATTTCGGCAATTTCATGGCAATATGTTTCTGCAGTAATGATTTTTTCCGGTTTTTAAGAAGTTATAGTGGAGGAGTACAGCTGTACACAACCAAACGGACGCCATAACCTTCCTTTAGAAGAGCTCGGGTTTAGGGAATCTTTCGGGATCTTTCGTCACTATTAGGCATCTTTCGTTGCTATTCGCGATCTCATTCATGACAAACACTCTTGAAATTCAGAGCAAATACAAAAACGAAATAACGCATATTTATCGCAAATGAGAGATTTTGTTTTATCCTATTATTAAGTAATTAACTGTTTGACCTTTGAAAATTAGTATTCATTTCATCATTTTGCTTAAGCACATAGAAGCTTGCCGTATAATTTTGTACGTATGCAATACTTCCTCATGTAACCCATGGTAGCAGAAATATATTCCTAAAGTTACTCGTCATTTGGCAGGAAAAACTCTGTTGGATCAATCTCGATGCTTTTCTAGGCATTCTCAGTGAGGTGATGTAAAATGATTTTAAACGGGAATCGAAACCGGGTCGCATTTTGTGCCCTGCCTCACTAATAGCAACTCAGATGTCCGCCATTATTGCAGTGATAGAAATCTATTTTTAAAAAGAATCGATAAATAGCAAATATAAAATAAGAAATAATAATTGCTCATAACAATTAATAGTACATATTAATTAATTATCATTAAAAATAATTGAATAGTAATTGCAGGTAATAATGATTATCAAGATTAATTAAAATAATTAATAATAGTAATAAAAAGTAACAAATAATTAACATTAATTAAAAAACAAAAAAGGCATTAGCTGGAACAAAGACTAGTAATTACAATAATAGACACAAACAACAATAATTATAATTAACAACAGCTAAAATAACAACGACATGGATATATTGACAATGTTATAAATTTAGCTAGGCACACGGCCAAATTTTACTAAATACACGGTCGGTTTCACCAACAATACGGTCCTTTTCGCTAATTTCGTTGCTAATTTTGACTAACTACACGGCCAGTTTCACCAACGGTCACTTTGAATACAGGACTAGTTTTGACAAAGCAGACTGTCAGTTTCAGTATACGGTCACTTGGAATACATGTCAATTTCGATTAGCCATAAGGTCAGTTTCGATACGCGGCCAATTGTCACTAGCTACACGGTTACTATTGTCTAATCACACGGCTATTTTGTCTAATTACGAGGCCTGTTGGAGTACCCCACCAATTCTTACAAACTTTGCGGCCATTTGGCCAAGGTACACACCCGTTTGAATACATGACACATAGTTTGACTTAAGGTAGTGTATCCCACCCATTCATACACAGATATAATGATGAAATATGCAGAAATGGAAACGAAAAACCACTTAGAAAGATATATGTAGGGCCAAAATGGTTGGAAGATATTAATGGGAACATTCCTTTCAATTATATATTGGGATCTTTTCCTTTTGAACGGCACATGTCAACACAATTTCTAGCTAACTAAACACTTTAAAGCTTCGTTTACTGGTAGAATGTGTCAAAATAAAACATTTTTTCTCTTGGCTTTCTTGATCAAATTGTAATTCGTTTGTTTAACGTAGTTTAATTTTTCGAATTTTAACCAATCAATTGCCTCTAATTGTGCTAAAATCATTTGCTGCGTCTAAAACTGAGACAACATACTGTCACTAACACTAACCCTAACCCTAACATTCACCCTCAGTTTTAGACACAGCAAAGGATTTTAGCTCACTAGAGGCGATTCATTGGTTAAAATTTCAAAAAATTAAACTACGTTAAACAAACAAATTATAATTTTTTCAAGAAAGCCAAGAGAAAAAAATGTGTTATTTTGACAGATTCTACCAGTATACAAAGCTTTAAAGTGTTTAGTTAACTAGAAATTGTGTTGACATGTGCCGTTCAAAAGGAAAAGATCCGTATATTGTAATAAAGACACAATATTGGCAGTCTCTTTAGTCATGTCTTCGAGACATAGGGAGCCAACATTGGTACTGTCTTTGTGATGAAAATATCAGCATTCCTAGAGGCAGGCGTGGTTGTGTGTAAGAAGTTTGCTTCCCAACCATGTGGCTCCGAGTTCACTGCCATTGCCTACTACCTTAAGCCGACTAACACTTTGTGAAGAAATTTGGTAGACGGAAATTGAAAGAAGGCTATCGCGCGCGCGTGTGTGTGTGTGCGCGCACCCAAGATGTCACGCAGTGGGACTGAACCTGGAATCATGACGTATAAGCGTTCAGCTTTTGCCGAACGATCTACACAATCGACTTGTTTTTAGGGATCAAGTGTTCGTGTCGCACATTAGCTCACTCTCTTCATCAAATCGACGTTTTCTGAATAGGTGCACTGTGTGGCACGCGTCAGGAGTCGGAGTGATCGCGGAACAACGTGGGATGAAGTGTCTTGCTCAAGAACACAATGCACCACCCAGTCTGCAGAGAAACAGAGATCTGTGTGTACGTATCAATGCTTATATATTTCATTTTACTCAAAATTACAATTTAGTAGTAGTAGTAGTAGGAGTAGTATTAGTAGTAGTAGTAGTAGTAGTAGTAGTAGTAGTAGTAGTAGTAGTAGTTGTTGTTGTTGTTGTAGTTATAGTTATTGTTTGATGAAGAATAGTGTGGTCAACAATAATTGTTGTACTAACAAGTCCAATGGTAGGAAAGGTGACAGTAACAACAGCAACAACAACAGCAACAACAACAGCAACAACAACAGCAACAACAACAACAACAACATCAGCAGCAACAACAACAACGATTACCCTATTAAGGTTTACAAGACAAAAAGACATCAATTTTTAACAAAAGACGCCATCATAAACACTCAGTTACCGATGGCGGAAAGGACAATAAACTGATCAAGGCAACTAGAAGAACAACAACAATAACAAACATAGTACGATCACCATCAACAACAACAACAACACTAGCATTATCAACAACTACAACAATAAGAGTTCAAGCCGAAATTATGATATAAGCCAAACAATAGGAAAAACAGTGATATGACGGCCTCAGATATATTCTGGAGTGTCTCTCTCATCCCCCTTACATCATCAAATTAAATTCTCGCTAAGTTGGCCCCAGCATCCAGTGTGTTTGTATTTGTGGATAATTATAGTTTATAAGGCAACTTTCTACGAATTCTATTCAGTGACATTGTATGTGTCAGGTGCTACATGGATGGCTTTTAACGAGATTTGTTTACAATTTGCTCTTAGCTTTTCTCCCGCTTATTGACCCCGCTTACACATTTTGTCTCCCGCTCGCTCATCTGTCAATCTGTGCACCTATTTATATTTCTATCTATCAGTCTATCTCTCTCTCACCCTATCTATCTAACTATCTAGCTATACATACATACCACATACATATATGCATATATATATATATATATTATATATATATATATATATTATATATATATTATAATATATATATATATATATACATATATATACATATACATATATATACATATGTGTATATATACACATATATACATACATATACATATGTAATTACATATATATATATACATTCGTATATGTGTGCATCTATGTGTTGATATATGTATATATATGTAATCTCACTCTTTGTCTGTTTCTTTCTCTCTCAATATATAATATATAATATATATTATATATATAAAATTAAAAATGAGGATGTCTAAAAGACACCACATGCCGAAATAGCAGTCCAAATACTGACTATAAAACCACGTTAAGTGTTCACATCCGCACGAACACTTAACGTGGTTTTATAGTCAGAATTTCGACTGCTATTTCGGCATGTTGGTGTCTTTTAGACACCCTCATTTTTAATTGTTAAAAAATTTCTTACCTTTGTACGGTATTTCTTTCATGCTGGCCACTTGATAATTTTGATACCTAAATATCGATATTATCCTCATATATAAATAAATATATATATATATATATATATGATAGGCCTCTTTCAGTTTCCGTCTACCAATTCAACTCAAAAGGCTTTCGTTGGCCCGAGGTTATAGTAGAAGACACTTGCCCAAGGTGCAAGCTTCTTACTGCAGAGCCACTCCACCGCCTATATATTATATTATGTATGTATACATATATATAATTATATATAATATATCTATATATATATATATATATATACAATAGGCATACATATATATATATGTATATATACATATATACATATATGCATATACATATATATATATGAAAGGTTTTGATGTTCTTGTCACCTTGTCTTCGCATAGACGGTTATTGTTGTTGAACGCTTTCCCTTAATATTAGTTTGACATAAAGGAGAATGTTCTATTAGCAAAAAACTTTACTCCGGTAGTTGCCATGGGAGAAACTCTCACAGTGGCTTTTTGGTGCAAAATGTACTTGTCTTTATATCGCTTGCGGAGAGATAAATCCACTAGATCACGTCATTTCAACTTTCGTTGGTCTCGTCATTGATGGGCACTAGAACATTAGAGACACCAGCGATTCATCCCCGCCGCCATCGATATAAAGGCAGTGTCAGAACAGGCATCGCTGTCCCGATTAACCAGTGAGTTTGTTTAAAAATTTATATTTGCAACAGAGGCAGTATTATATCGGGAGGTAATATTTAAACTCACTTAAATGTGGGTGTTCATTAGGACATCTTTTACTGCGGTCTCCGTCTTTATGCATTCATCCATGAACTTAGTTGAATCATTAAGTCAGCAGCTGTTTTGTAGTTCACTTATCATCTACGTAATTATTTTGCGAAGAGACATATCTTTTATATTATTTGCTTATATTTTTTATATATTACATATTTCATTTTTCCTTCATCATTACCTTACTCTTAGTTTATCTGTAGATTTTTCTTCATGTAACCTTCTTTAAATTAAAGACGGTTAATCCCTCATTAACACTTTGACTTCATTGATACGAGGGTGCTCATTATACATGCATATATATATACATATTTATATATAATGTAATAATTTGAATTCGCCTTGGATGGTCCCTTTGCATACTGAACACTTGGTGAAATTGATTAATAATTAATTAATTTTGCCCTCAATTGTTGAAATTATAATTAATCTCCCTCTGATTAATGCTTCGGATTTTACCGAAATAAGCATAGTGTTTGATGATTTTAACCCACGCTGGGGGAAAGGGGAGAACAGAGATTCTTCGCTTGCTTATTTGAATTTGTTGGCACTGTTAGTTGGAAGCAGATCTTCGAAAGGGTATGTTCTTATTTTCAGTGTTTCCAAATCCAACCAAGAATTTCTGAGCCGATGATAAAAATGTTGTTTTGACTAATCTTGAAACGTACGTTCTCGAATAACATTAGCATTTGATTTTTCGATGTCCTTACCCCCAAACTTTTGTGAGTTGAATTAAGCAAACACTATATATGAGAGAGATTTTCTTTAAGTATTAGAAATAGCTTTAAAAAAGTTTTTTAGCTGCTATTTCTAATGAGTTCAGTATGCGCAAAGTAATTTATTTTAAGCCCTTTTAATATTGTAATAATGTATAATTTGAATTCGCCTTGAATGGTCCCTTTGCATACTGAACACTTGGTGAAATTGATTAATAATTAATTAATTTTGCCCTCAATTGTTGAAATTATAATTAATCTCCCTCTGATTAATGCTTCGGATTTTACCGAAATAAGCATAGTAGTTGATGATTTTAACCCACGCTGGGGGAAAGGGGAGAACAGAGATTCTTCGCTTGCTTATTTGAATTTGTTGGCACTGTTAGTTGGAAGCAGATCTTCGAAAGGGTATGTTCTTATTTTCAGTGTTTCCAAATCCAAACCAAGGAATTTCTGAGCCGATGATAGAAATGTTGTTTTGACTAATCTTGAAACGTACGTTCTCGAATAACCTTAGCATTTGATTTTTCGATGTCCTTACCCCCAAACTTTTGTGAGTTGAATTAAGCAAACACTATATATGAGAGAGATTTTCTTTAAGTATTAGAAATAGCTTTAAAAAAGTTTTTTAGCTGCTATTTCTAATGAGTTCAGTATGCGGCAAGTAATTTATTTTACTAAGCCCTTTTATATAATGTAATAATTTGAATTCGCCTTGAATGGTCCCTTTGCATACTGAACACTTGGTGAAATTGATTAATAATTAATTAATTTTGCCCTCAATTGTTGAAATTAAATTAATCTCCCTCTGATTAATCTTCGGATTTTACCGAAATAAGCATAGTGTTTGATGATTTTACCCACGCTGGGGGAAAGGGGAGAACAGAGATTCTTCGCTTGCTTATTTGAATTTGTTGGCACTGTTAGTTGGAAGCAGATCTTCGAAAGGGTATGTTCTTATTTTCAGTGTTTCCAAATCCAACCAAGGAATTTCTGAGCCGATGATAGAAATGTTGTTTTGACTATCTTGAAACGTACGTTCTCGAATAACCTTAGCATTTGATTTTTCGATGTCCTTACCCCCAAACTTTTGTGAGTTGAATTAAGCAAACACTATATATGAGAGAGATTTTCTTTAAGTATTAGAAATAGCTTTAAAAAAGTTTTTTAGCTGCTATTTCTAATGAGTTCAGTATGCGGCAAAGTAATTTATTTTACTAAGCCCTTTTATATAATGTAATAATTTGAATTCGCCTTGAATGGTCCTTTGCATACTGAACACTTGGTGAAATTGATTAATAATTAATTAATTTTGCCCTCAATTGTTGAAATTATAATTAATCTCCCTCTGATTAATGCTTCGGATTTTACCGAAATAAGCATAGTGTTGATGATTTTAACCCACGCTGGGGGAAAGGGGAGAACAGAGATTCTTCTTGCTTGCTTATTTGAATTTGTTGGCACTGTTAGTTGGAAGCAGATCTTCGAAAGGGTATGTTCTTATTTTCAGTGTTTCCAAATCCAAACCAAGGAATTTCTGAGCCGATGATAGAAATTTGTTTTGACTAATCTTGAAACGTACGTTCTCGAATAACCTTAGCATTTGATTTTTCGATGTCCTTACCCCCAAACTTTTGTGAGTTGAATTAAGCAAACACTATATATGAGAGAGATTTTCTTTAAGTATTAGAAATAGCTTTAAAAAAGTTTTTTAGCTGCTATTTCTAATGAGTTCAGTATGCGGCAAAGTAATTTATTTTACTAAGCCCTTTTATATAATGTAATAATTTGAATTCGCCTTGAATGGTCCCTTTGCATACTGAACACTTGGTGAAATTGATTAATAATTAATTAATTTTGCCCTCAATTGTTGAAATTATATATATATACATATATAAACATATATATACATATAAGCATATATATGTAAACATATATATATATATAACATACACATATATATATATATATATTATATATATATATATATATATATATATATATATATATATTTATACATATATATCTGTGTGTGTGTACATGTAGAAATAATAGAGATTCAGTTGAATTAGGTACTTAAGTTGAAGCACCACGCTATTGCGGTATTTTCCGTACAACTCAAGGTAAGGTGAATAAAATCAAAAGAAGAAACAAGCTTCTCTGCTTCCCAAAGATACAACAGAAATTCTTCCCGGAAGACAGTTAGAATCTCATACTCTGCTCTCCTTAATATGGGTACCATTTATAGTAGGATTAAATAGAAAGAATATTAAATTAGCAAGAGGTAGTAATAATAATAATGTTAATGTCAACACTAATTTAAACCCCTACATTGTGAATAATATTAATATTCACAATGTATGGGTTTAAATTTTCTACGTCACCATTATATATAATATTAATTGTGAAGTAGAAAATAGAAACAGCGGTACTACTGCTTCTAATATATACAATATAGGCTGCAGCTCTGGGGTTTATACTAGCTCAGGGACTACTAATACGCCTGATGATACTGGGATGAATGTGAATGATACTACAATTGAAGGGTGGAGAGATAATACCAGATATGAAAATAACACATACAATAGTAGTAGTAGGATTAATATTAATAGTAATATTAATAATAATAAGGGTATGAATATCAATAATATTAATAAGTAGTAATTCGCCTAGTGGCAATTGTAGGGTCAAATCCCACTGTCCGTTATTAGGCCGATGTCTAATACAAAACGTAATCTATAAGTGTACAATCACAACTGTAGCTGGTAACTTTGTATATATAGGATGTTCAATAAATATGAAAAAATGCATTAATAATCAATTTTCATATTTTAGGCTCAAACGCAAGGCCAATTGTACGTCCTTATCTGGCAAGATTTGGGAACTGAAGGAAAGCGGAATCGAATTTAGCCTTAAATGGGATATTATAGGGAAAGCTAAGCCTTATAGAGATAGTCGGTACGGGTGCGAGTTGTGTTTTATGGAAACGTATGAAAGTTTTAACTATAGGGACAAGAGCAACCTGGTTAATAATAGATTAGACTATGCATACATAGTGTCACACGTGCATTTAAACATTTTCGAAATCAACGTTTTTTGGTGCTGCACTTGAACCTAGACAGGGGAAATTAATTCTAGTGTCGTATATGATGGGAACTTACCCACTAGTATTATATATAAGTTAGATATATTTTCTTACACTTCTTTAGAATTTCTTTAGAATTTCTTATTATTGTGTTTTCTTATTTTGATACCTTTACCTATTAACCTCTTATCTCTTGTAAGTTATTAATGCTCTTAAAGGGAAATATAAACTTTCTAGTTACTTAAGTCTAGAAGAGTTGATTATAACATACCCAAAATAAAGTACAAATGTTTGTGCATATTTGCATGTGTTCACATAGCTAAATATGTATATGTATCTGTGTACAACTTATTTTCCCGATTTTTTTCTGATTCTTACCTTATAACTAATATAAAGATAGCATGATTTATCGCCCCAGTATTCCATAAATAAATACCCAGAGCAATCTTTATAGAAATCACCTTATAAGTAAATAATTAAGTACTGGTATGAATTTTAAACTAATTCTATGCAATCTTCCCTTTCTAATGTTGAAAATTGGTATATATACACAGTTTATCTATTCTGTTTATAATATCATTTTTAGTAATCTTAAATTTTTATCTTCATACAACATAACAATATTGTTTATATACAATCATCCATTGTACCCCACGATAATTTCCTCTGTATTAACATCATAGGTTTTATTAGCGTCTTCCTCCTTTAAATGGTAATTAACATCATGATTTATGGTCTTCCACAACCCATCCTCCTTTATGGACAGTTACTTATACATTTTCTAAATCATGACAATATGTATTACCATACCCAACTATAAACTGTCAACACACTCCGTCTATCCTTTCTAAACAGCCACTGTCCTCAAACCTTAGATTAGGTAGTTGATAAAAAAAAGCAAACCACAATCATTTACAAGCTATGACCCTAACAAACTTCATACAGTTCTTAGAAGTGTAGTATATTCTGAGTCACATTAGTAGCAACATGGACTTTCTCCCTCTTCTTGCTCTATTAGAGACTTTGAGCGAAATTATATTGTGTCCAACTGATTAAAAAATTCTCTTTATTTAAGCATTTATTTGCATTTAAATTGATGTAATGATTGCATTGTTCAATTAAATGGAACCGCTTGAAACGATCGTACGGCATCACCTCTTGATATCCTGTTGCTTATTTTGATTATATATACATACATACATACATATATATATATACATACATACTCACACAGACACACACACACATACACACACACACACACACCACACACATACACAGATATTATATATATATATAATTTGTTTTTAATGTTTTTACCCCCATACCTTCGTGGGTTATTTTGAGTAAACACTATCTGAGAGAAATTTTCTTTAAGTATTAGAAATGGCTAAAAAATCTTTTTTTGGCTGCTATTTCTAATGAGTTAGTATGTGGCAAAGTATTTTATTTTACTAAGCCCTTTTATACAATGTAAATTTGAATTCGCCTTAAATGGTCCCTTACATACTGAATACTTGGTGAAATTGATTAATAGCTAATTAATTTTACCCTCAATTGTTGAAATTATAATTCATTTCTCTCTGTTTAATGCCTCGGTTTTCACCGATAAAATATGGTGTTTTTACAGTCTGACCCACGTGGGTGGAAGGGGGAGAGCAGGAATTCTTCGCTTGCATATTTTGAATTTGTTGGCACTGTTAGTTTGAACGGTTCTTCTGAGGTGAAAAGTCGCCAAAGGGGTATGCTCCTACTTTCAGTGTTTCCAAATCCGAATTAAGAATTTTGGGCTGACGAAAGAAATGTCGAATGTATTTGGCTGATCTAGAAACGTACGTTCTCAAATAATCTTTGCACTTGTGATTTTTTATGTTTTTACCCCCATACCTTCGTGGGTTATTTTGAGTAAACACTATCTGAGAGAAATTTTCTTTAAGTATTAGAAATGGCTAAAAAATCTTTTTTTGGCTGCTATTTCTAATGAGTTCAGTATGTGGCAAAGTAATTTATTTTACTAAGCCCTTTTATACATGTAATATTTTGAATTCGCCTTAATGGTCCCTTTATACTGAATACTTGGTGAAATTGATTAATAGCTAATTAATTTTACCCTCAATTGTTGAAATTATAATTCATTTCTCTCGTTTAATGCCTCGGTTTTCACCGATAAAATATGGTGTTTACTAGTCTGACCCACGTGGGTGGAAGGGGGAGAGCAGGAATTCTTCGCTTGCATATTTTGAATTTGTTGCACTGTTAGTTTGAACGGTTCTTCTGAGGTGAAAAGTCGCCAAAAGGGTATGCTCCTACTTTCAGTGTTTCCAAATCCGAATTAAGAAATTTTGGGCTGACGAAAGAAATGTCGAATGTATTTGGCTGATCTAGAAACGTACGTTCTCAAATAATCTTTGCACTTGTGATTTTTTAATGTTTTTACCCCCATACCTTCGTGGGTTATTTTGAGTAAACACTATCTGAGAGAAATTTTCTTTAAGTATTAGAAATGGCTAAAAAATCTTTTTTTGGCTGCTATTTCTAATGAGTTCAGTATGTGGCAAAGTAATTTATTTTACTAAGCCCTTTTATACAATGTAATATTTTGAATTCGCCTTAAATGGTCCCTTTACATACTGAATACTTGGTGAAATTGATTAATAGCTAATTAATTTTACCCTCAATTGTTGAAATATATATATATATATATATATATATATATATATATATATATATATATATAATTTTTCTTATAATAATAACACACAATATATCTTGATGAAGATAGTTCCCTTTTACTGACCAAATCAATGTAATTTTGTGCAATTGCGGCCTTCCATACATTGTGTATATAATCAGAGAATTTTACGAATATATTTAGAGTTGCGCTATTGATGTAACCATAATTTTCCGTTGACCCGATGAGAGAGCTTTGTTTCTTTACATTACTTTGTGCATGTACGATTGCATTGTGCAATGCTCAGCATACATATGGCTATAGACACGTCTCCATAGTCCCTTGCATACAGGAAATAATATTATATGAAGGAGGTTGTGAAACAGCTGTAATCCTATGGAAATCACGTGGTTAAATAAATATAGAGCCTCTTCTTACACCTCCTGACTTCATATATATATATATATATAATATATATATATATACGCGCAGAAATCATTAGTCTACAGATATCGCTACGGCTAGAAGGGGATCAATAAACACCCTTCCTCACAGTATGCGGACACAGAACATGTGTCGATAGCTAGCTGGTAAAGATGTTTTCTTGGGGCTAAAAACTAGTAACATCGTCCTGCATAGGACTACCACATTCACTGTGGTTGCAATTAGACTTTACTTTCTTTCTCTCTCTCTACATACATATATATATATATATATATATATATATATATATTATCTTACTGGTTTCAGCTAGTGGCTGAAGGTATGATGGAACAACAACTTTCAGTCTGGATGGTGGGAGGGGGCTGTACTGTTGCTAGTTTAGTAGCGAGTTAGACGGAGTTGCTCTTCTTTGTGCCTCTTGCCGTGGTGTGGGTTCATCTGGTATCTCAAGAGACGCTTCGAAAACCTCAACATCTACACCACAAATCTCCGTGGTTGATTAGCACACTGCTGAATGGTTGTGGACCCTCGAAACCTAAGCAGTTACAGTACTGGGTCGTTATTCCAGATGGAGTAAATGGGATATTTGGTACCATGTAGTGCCATCCAATTCGGTGGCTGGAATAGATTTCAGTTCCAAAGCTGAGAACTAGTCCTTTCAGTATCTTCTATAAGCATAATGGGAAGGCACATGGAAGAGACCTAATTGTTGGACATTGGTATATGATGCTGATATTTTACAGAAAACTATTAATATGTATATTCAAAAAGGCTGTGGAAGGGACAATTGGCGTACTAAATTGGCATTTTGTAGCACGGAAGGACGTTGTGGTCAAGAACGAAGCCACTTATTTGGGAAAATAAGCTATAGGGCCATTGCTTGCCTAAACATTATGTACAAATTGTATGCAAGCTGTCCCAACCAATTCCTCCAAGAGCATTGGGAGTCCAACAACATAATGACTGATGGACAGGCAGGTGGAAAGAAAGGAGTTTGGAGATGTCCAGAATAGCTTTTGATAAACAAAGGTGTGGTGTCTGAAGTAAGAAAACACTGTGGAAGCTTCACGACTCTATGGTTGGATTATAGGACAGCATTCGATTCCTCACTCATTGCTGCTGCTGCTGCTGACGTGTCTACAATATATACAAAAATATCTGTTACTTAGTTTCTGCTATTGAGAGACTGACAAAGACCTGAGCAACAATTCTATTCCTATTTCAGTTTCTTGCTGATATAGGAATGGAATTTGGCTGAAAGAAATGTTCGTATTTGATTTTTGAACATGGAAGATCGTTTTTCCAAGCCCCAGGCCTGTGCATTTACGATCTCTCTCTTGTTTTACACAGGGAATGCTACAAATACCTTTTTTTTCTTTTTTAACTTGGTTCTATCATAGGAACCGAATTATTTCCAAGTTATCCTTGTGAGTGGATAGGTAGACGGAAACTGAAAGAAGCCCGTCATATGTGTGTGTGTGTGTGTGTGTGTGTGTGTGTGTGTGTGTGTGTGTGTGTGGATTTGTGTGTGTGTCTTTGTGTCTGTGTATTCCCTGTCATCCAGAATAAATGTAAATATACATTTCTTAGACTCTATTCCTCTGAAGGTAGACCATTGCGTCCGAAACATAAAAGTTTCTTTTTCTGCATTGTTAGAAACTTTTCTCATTTCTCATCTCATTCACTGATAATTCATTTTATTCTGAAATTATTTTCTGCCTTAACCGGAGAATATGAATTCAAAGAGAATATGAATGAAAAGAAACATTGTGCTAATGTCCCTAGCCCATCATCTCATACATAGTTAGACGAGACTTCGGGGTTTTCTCCCCGACCTGTTTGATCAATGTCTAGTATAGAGTTACATGTATTTCCACCTTCAATGAAGATTGAACATTGATTCATTCAAAACTTCATAAACTAATAAGTAAGTATTGTGAAACCAAAAATTCATCTTTGTATTGTTATGAAAACTGTCCGAAAGAGCAGAAGAATTTTACCCTTAAAGCGGAGGAAACGTTCGATAAACTAGTCAAAGAAGTGGACCTCGTTTTATCGACAACAGAATAATCTCTGATTAAGACATGAAAAATTTTCGGAATAAAATAAATTATTAGTGAATGAAATGAGAAATGAAGAATGTTTCTAACAATGCAGAAAAAGTTGTTTTTATGTTTTTGTTTCGGACGCAGTGGCCAACCTTCAGAAGAGTACAAACTAAGACATTTGTATTTACATTGATCCTGCCATTCTGGATGGCAGGGTGGGCAGTTACCCCGTTTTAGTCAGAAGCATTTGAGAAGTTTCTCCTACTCGAACGAACACCGGCCTATCCAAAATGGCAGGGGCTATGTAAACACACATTTCTTTGACTGTATTCTTCTTTGGAATTCGCGCCTGAAACAAAGATTTCTAAAATTTCCTGCGTTGTTAGAAGCTTTTCTTATTTCTCATTTTCTTTATTATTCTATTTCTGAATGCAATGCTTCAAGCGAAATACAACGGTCATCTAAAATAAATTATGATAATCTACAGCGTGGGATATAATATAAACAAGAATAAATTAAAATAAAGGAAAGCCTGACCTAAAGGACGATAACTCTCAAGAAATGTAAGAGACATGAATAAATTCGAACAGAATGCGAACAGGGAAACACAGGCTGAGAATGGATTGACAGAGTTATGTAAACGTGCAAGCATACAACCCACGGAAATATATAAACCCATACAGACACAGACACACACAGATAGAAAGATAGATAGATAGATAGATATATAGATAGACAGATGGACGCACAGACAAACAGACAGACAGACAGACAGACAGACAGACAGACAGACAGATAGATAGATAGATAGATAGATAGATAGATAGATAGATAGATAGATAGATAGACAGATAGATAGTTAAGTTTCTTTATTGGCCACACAGGGCTGCACACAAATGGGACAAATTACAAGGTAGATCTTTTCTTTTGTGGGATGAAAAAAACAAAAAAAAACAAACAAACAAAAAAGTGGCGTAGGTTTTCGATCAAAAGGGTGAAAAAGAAAAAAAAAAGAAAAGAGAAAAGGAAAAAAAAGGAAAATAAAAATAAAAAAGGAAGAAAAAAGAGGAAAAATGGGGGAGAGGAAAAAAAAAGATCAATAGGGATCGTGTATCATAGTGTCATGATGTACGGTGTAAAGGGGAAAGCAGATAAGGTTTATCCGTGGGAAGAAAAGCCTACGAAAAAGACCACGGTAACCTCGGTCAATATTGTTATATGTTACCACATTTGTTTGAAAGTGGGTAACCCTCTGTTTTCAATTTCTGTGTTCATAGGATTATGCTCAAGGTGGCTTCGTCATTCATACGTGCCATCCTTGCTACATTCACCCGTCTTTTTTTAAAACATTCGCTAGACAAAACTTGCCTCTCTACTCTCACTTTCCTTTTCAAGTGGTACTTGAAGAAGTTGATGAGAGATTGACCAGAGAGGAAAGTGTTTGTCTCCAATCCTTTCAGACGCGTCCACCAGATACATTCTTTCGCCACAGTCACAAGGATGATGAAAATAGCTCTTCCTTCCCATTTGAAGGAAGGAGGCGTGACAATATTGACGATAGACTCAGCTGATAAACCGACTCGTCCCACACGTGACAGCAGTTGTTCCACATAAGCCCACAGGTCGGAAATTGTTGGAAACTGCACGAGTGCGTCCAGAACGGTTTCGTCGCTCTGACCGCATCTCGGGCAGGTCGACCCCCGTGTTTCTCGAGCCGTGTCTGTAGACCTTATCCCGAACGGGTAGCGCTTCTCGGTAGCACCGCCAGACCAGGGATCTCTGGAAGTTGTCCATGGGCCCTGGCCCGAAAGTCGTCCCGAACAGGCGGGTCAGGTACTCCTCGTCGACGTCCAGGTTCGCCCCGAGCTCGTCGTCGTACCTCCCCTCCACTAAACCCCTATATAATGCTTTGGTTGTGATGAAGTCACTCAAGGTCGACCCAGGACGGCAGAGTTGCTTGAGAGCAACGCGACACTCGCGGTGCCATTCGCCCTTCCTCGGCCTCTTTTCGATCCACGACTGCAGTTCGGTCATGGAGACGAGCTGCGGGAAAGCGTGCCTCACAAACGGCGACCACACCTGTTCACCATCGTCTACGAAGAGTCTGAGATGTCGCAGTCTCAGCGCGTGTCTGCGCACCATCAATCACGGCATGCCCAGTCCCCCTTTTAACGGGTGTTGACAGCAAATGGATCGCCTGACCATCGGGACGCATCCTTTCCACAAGAAGCGAAAGAGAATGCGTTCTAGTTTGGTGATGGTAGGGTCGGGACAAAGAACGACGGTCAAGCGGTAGTAGATGACGGACGCGATGTACGTGTTCGTCACCTCCGCCCGACCTTTTAGGGACAGTTTCCTCTCGGCCAATTGCCGGGCGAGAGTGACCACCCTAGTCGTTATCTCGTTCCAGTTCTTCTCCACTTGGAGGTCCGGACCGAACCAGACCCCAAGCAACTCGACCGGGCCGTTGGTCCAGCGTCCCACGACGGAGGCGCTGGTGGACGGCATGGGCTTGCTTCTCCAGGTGCCTAGTCGCAAGCCCACTGACTTTTCCCGGTTGATTTTTGCTCCCGTCACCGCTTCGTAGTTTTTCAGTGTTTCGCCGACCTGCTCGATGTGCTCGTGGCTAGACACAATGACGGTGGCGTCGTCCGTGTATGCAGACACGCTCGTCCCGCATCCCAGTTCTCGCGGGATGCCCCTCAAAGTTGCCAGCTTCCGCAATAATGGCTCGAGAGTCAATACATATAGAAGCGACGAGAGGGGGCATCCCTGACGGACCGAACGTGCGATGTCGAAAGGTCTCGATAGATGTCCATTTACGCGAAGATATATATATATATATATATATATATAGATAGATAGATAGATAGATAGATGATAGATAATAGATAGATAGATAGATAGATAGATAGATAGATAGATAGATAGATAGATAGATAGACAGAGAAACAGGCAGACGGAAGGACGGACGGAGAGACAGACAGACAGATAGGCAGACAACGGGGCGGACGGACAGACAGACAGACAGACAGAGAGATAGATAGAACGTAATGGTCGTTAGAGAAAATTTATGACAAAAAGTGTGTCGTTAAAATCATAATCAATATGTTTGATAAACACAAACAAATATTTAGCAAGTTTAGCACAATATAACCCGTTTATAAATCACAGTAAGTCCGTGAGAGGAGAGTGCAACCAGCGACCGGCTGGCTTCTTCATTCATAAATCATAACAAGGATCAGCTTTCATTTTACTCCCAATTACCAGTATTGAGTACATTTTTAATTTGTTTGCTACCACGCAAACTATGCATGCATTAGTATATATATACATGTGTGTGTCTATGTATGTATGTATGTATGTATGTATGTATGTATGTATGTATGTATATATATGTGTGCATGTGTGCGTGTGTCTGTAATATAAATGTACATGTATGTGTGCATGTATTCATATATACCATGGACTGCATATATAAGCACACAAACGCATATATATATATATATATATATATATATATATATATATATATATATATATATATATATATACATGCACATACATGTATATATTTATACATGTGTGTGTTTATGCATATATATATGTATGTATATATATGTCTTTATCTCTGTATGTATGTTTAAATACACACACACACACACACACACACATACACACACACACACATATATTATATATATATATATAAATATATACACAGATAAAAATAGATAGATAGATAGATAAATAGATAGACAGATAGACCCGCAGACCAAAGCGCTCTCAAACACAGAAA
>NW_021833735.1:42500-45000 GCF_006345805.1 Octopus sinensis
CACACACACACACACACACACACACACACACACACACCACCCACACATATATATATATATATATATATATATATATAATATATATATATATATATATATATATATATATATAGTAGCTTACAGGAATGAATACAAATGTAACAATTTTGATGACTGCATAAATGATAAACAGAACGCTATTAAGTATTTTTAAAAAAACCATTAGTAGATCCGAATTCCAAGGCAGACATTTTGACGTCGGATCTACTAACGGTTTTTTTTAATTACTTAATAGCGTTCTGTTCATCATGTATGCAGTCATCGTAATTGTTATAATGTCGTGTTGTTGAGATAGGTTCTCTTTCTTTCCTGATGAGAAGATATTTTTACACCGTTTATTCCTTTGGAATAAAACCAATGTTGTCTTCGAAACATATGTCAAAAGTAAAAGAATTTGAATAGCATCTGCGTTCAACTCCATTTATTTACTTATATATATATATATATATATATATATATATATAGCGTGTGTGTGTGTGAGAGAGAGAGAGAGAGAAAGAGAAAGATATTTATATATATATATATGTATGTATATAGAATGTATACATAAATATATATATATGATATGTATATATATATATAGAGAGAGAGAGAGAAAAGAGAGAGTGATGTGTGTGTGTGCGTGTGTGTTTACATAAATGTTACGTACCTCAATAACTTCTACATCTTTCATCCGATTTCTCTAAAACTTTATACACCGCTGCTCCGTATCCCAGACTCGAACATAGGCTACTTAGATTTTTCTTAATTGATTAGCACACTAGTAAAGAGGGCTTTGACGGGAGCCATCATCAACAAAAAATGGTGGTTTGCCTTCAAGATAGCAGTAAAAGCAGAAGCGATTAGGTACAGCAAAACACTAGCCATAGATAGAAATAGAATAGAGGGTGAGCTAGTTAAGAAGCTAGAAGGGGCAATTAGAAGCGGCATCGCATCCGACGTTTTGGCGGCGAGGTTGACCCTCAACCAACACTTCAACGCCAAACACGAAGGGTGTGCTGTCAGAGCTAGGATGCGTGCTCTAAGGAACGAAGGTGTTGGAGTCGCTAGAGAGGCCCGGGTGGCAGAGGCGCAACGGGGCAGATAGATAGATAGATAGATAGATAGATAGATAGATAGATAGATAGATAGATAGATAGATAGATAGACTGATAGACAGATAGATAGATAGATAGATAGATAGATAGATAGATAGATAGATAGATAGATAGATAGATAGATAGATAGATAGATAGATAGATAGATAGATAGATAGATAGATAGATAGATAGATAGAAGACATGAAATGAACTAGCAAAAGTAACTCACACTGGCTAGTGACATGCATTGAAATAGACACGAATAAAGATATATTAAATACCAAAGAAAACAGATTTGTGATTTATAGAAATCATCTCCCCTTACAGATATGACAGAACAATCGATTGGTGGCAACAGGGACCAACTTTAAATGAGAAACACAAATTTTCTAAAATGGATTTGTCATTCAAGAGAACAGTGTCTGCTTTTGGGGAGAAGAAAAAATTTTATTGTTTGCAAGTGTTTTGCCGCAATCAGCGTCATCAGCACAGCTGTTCAAGGGCATTTACTAACGAAGAAGAAGAAGAAGAAGAAGAAGAAGAAGAAGAAGAAGAAGAAGAAGAAGAAGAAGAAGAAGAAGAGTAGATATATACGAAAAAAAAGTGAACTTGTTCTATGGCAGAAGTAATTTGCATAAACGGCACGAAAATGAGCTAAAGAAAAATTGAGAGTGGCCAGTGGCGTAATAAATACATATAGATATGTATATATATATATATATATGTATATATATATATATTATATATATATATATATATATATATCTATACATATAGCATATATATATAATATATATTATATATATATATATATATATGCATATATGTATATATATATATATATAATATATATATAGATAGATAGATAGATACACAACCACACACATGGAGAGAGAGAAAGAGAGATAAAACGAGGGGGACGATAGATAAATAGACAGATACCTACACATGTATGTATATACATAGAGAGACAGACAGACAGACAGAGCGAGGGCGAGCGCGATAGATACATACGCAAATACACACACACATATGTGTGCCCATATATATATACATATATATATATATGTTTATACATTTATTCGCTTTTGTATGTAAACACATGTGCATATATTTGCAATAGTCATATACATTGAAATCGATCCCCCGTCTCTCGTACTGCTAATTATTTTTATTACCGATACAGGATATTTTTTATAGTATTTTTAATGTAATTATAATTGTCATAATGGAGGCCGCCACCATAATTATGCACACATATATTTAAATATATATACACATGCAGCTATATATATGTAATATATACGAACATATAGATAAATAGATAAATAGAAATGTATGTATACATATATATATATACATGTACGTGTGTGTGTCTGTGT
>NW_021833735.1:55000-62500 GCF_006345805.1 Octopus sinensis
GACTTGAATTCTTCAGGAGATACCACAAAACGCTCTCTTGTTAATCGTATTTACTCGTCTATAACCTGCACTCGTGTATAACTTGCACTCGTGTATAACCTGCACTCGTGTATAACCTGCACTCGGGTATAACATGCACTCGTGTATAACCTGCACTCGGGTATAACATGCACTCGTATATAACCTGCACTCGTGTATAACCTGCACTCGGGTATAACATGCACTCGTATATAACATGCACTCGTGTATAACCTGTACTCGTGTATAACATGCACTCGTGTATAACCTGCACTCGTGTATAACTTGCACTCGGGTATAACATGCACTCGTATATAACATGCACTCGTGTATAACCTGTACTCGTGTATAACATGCACTCGTGTATAACCTGCACTCTTGTATAACTTGCACTCGGGTATAACATGCACTCGTATATAACCTGCACTCGTGTATAACCTGCACTCGTGTATAACCTGCACTCGTCTATAACCTGCACTCGTCTATAACTTGCACTCGGGTATAACATGCACTCGTATATAACCTGCACTCGTGTATAACCTGCACTCGTGTATAACCTGCACTCGTATATAACCTGCACTCGTGTATAACCTGTACTCGCCTATAACATGCACTCGTGTATAACTTGCACTCGGGTATAACTTGCACTCGGGTATAACATGCACTCGTGTATAACCTGCACTCGTGTATAAGTCGCACACTCAATTGAGTGTTAGTACTCGGTGCTTCATTTATCTCGTATACAAGCCATACTTTCTTTTTATTCAGTTAAATTCTCGTATAGCATAGCGTGACTTATACATGAGTAGATACATTACGTCGATGTTAAATTTTCTAATCTTAGATAATATGTTAACGGGTGAGATCTCAAGTCTGTATCTTGTTATAATATTCCAAATACCCACGGCTGTATGAATGCCTGAATAATAAATATCTTTGCGGCTTAAACCTTACATTTGACACAATATTGTGACAAGAACATCATTAATTCATTATATTAAGCTTGTGTTTCAAATGAAATTTTTTCCCAATAACTTCACACACACGTAAACATATATACATATATATATATATATGTGTGTGTTTGTGTGTGTGTGTGTGTGTGTATTGTCGAGTGTTTTTTTTCCTGGAAACTTGCGAATATTCTTTCTATATGAATTCGATATTTTCAATTGAATTTAATTTATTCCATTATTCCATTATTCCAACAAACAAATTCATTATTCCAATCTGTATTGAACCAAACAATGGATCAAGGACGTATAAATGTTAGGGAGGCGGACGGGCAGAGGTGGCGGTGTCGGCGGCGGAAATGCAGCAATCACGTCTGTCTTTGATAAGGATCTATGGGTTTGGCCGTGCTGTTAAATTAGGAATAATCGATATTATTTTGATTAGAACACTTTACAGAAATTGTAACATGATTTAGAATTTGGTGAAAATAAAATTGTTAATTTTCAAATCGGTGATAGAACATTGATCTGGTAATTTATTCAAAAAATTATCGATATGTTTGTATACAGTTGTAGAGACGAGAGTTCTAATATTTTGTAGAAGGACCCTAGATTTACAGAAACGTATTCTTTTTAAAAAGATTTAATTTCTAATTTTACAGTTTCGAAATCGCTTAGATATTTTGAATATTTTCTGATAAAATTCTTTTAAATATAAGATTTTGCACCATTTCCAAGCAACATGATTTTTAAGACCTTCCAAAGAATTTTTCAGTCATCTTCTTCAATAACTTCGTTTATAGACATCAAAGTGATGTTGGTAATTTCTCTAAGGACATCAGAATTTGGGGGGAATTATTAAAAGATTGGATCTTATCCTTTTCGTTTGAAATGTCCGATTTTGTTGAAATTTTCTACACTGATGTAGTTTTGCATGCTAATTGCCAAAATTTCAATCATTTTTACATTAATAGCAAAGTTACAAACTTTTAAAGTTGGAAAGTTTTGCTTTTTCCTTTCAATAGGAAAACTCCGTTATCGACTTATCGACATACCATGAGTCACAATTTCCATGTGAGAATGAAAGCAAAATCAAAACAGCACGAAACATTGAAAGATTTTCATTTATTTATTCATTTATTTATTGGATAAATAATAAAAGTTTACTGAAAGGTAATTAAAACATTACGAAATGCCTTTAAGGATGAAGATACCACCTTGAACGAAAAAAGTTAAGAGCTAAAAGAAAAGTCATTCCCTAAATGATATTTAAATGATGGATACAATTCTTTGAAAGACGTATATTCTGTTGGAATTGAATAAAGCCGCCCAGAATACAAAATAAATTGGAATTAATGGTATAGGTCTCATGCTAATTACAATTACGATCTCTTAGTCGATATATATCTAAAGCTCAGCTTAACGAGCTAGCAGGCAGTGGCCATACATTCATACACCAAAGTTAACGAATATGTAATAGGTACGGCTTTAGCCATTGTCTGTCCGCAGATGTATAGTTTATAGCCATGTCCGGTAAGTTCACTGGCTTTTGTTTGTTTTATTATTGTGGGTTTTTTTTTCAATAAAATAGTTTTCAACTATTATTGTTGCGCAAATAGTAGAAAGGATATTTTTCAATTGATTAACAAAACCACCTTACCCGCTCTTCTCAATTACCAACTTCGTTATTAACCAGAATAATTAAGAGTTAGTTTGCAACTAATTTTTGTTATTAACGTAGTGTCTGGTTTTGCTAAAAGTAGCGACTAACTCTTCCTCAGAATCAGACACGCAGGGATATGTAGACTGGCACTCCGTCGGTTACCACGATGAGTACTCCAGTTGAACCGATCAACGAACAGCCCGCTTGTAAAATTAACAAGCAAGTGGCTGAGTACTCCACAGATACGCGTACTCTTAACGTAGTTCTCAAGGACATTCAGCATAATACAGACTGTGGCAAGGTTGGCTCCTTTTGAGTTGCAGGCACTAATCATTTTTGCCAGGTGAGTGAACTCGAACAACATGAAATAAAGTGTCTTGTAGAAGTGCGCAATGCGCCACCGGGAATCGAAATCAAAACCTTACGATCGTGAGTCAAATGCCTTCACAACCAACATTCATAATCGGTGATATATTACCACAACTTGATAATGGAATTAGGAACCAACGGGTTGACCTTAATGCAGTTTCTGGATTTGCTTAAAGTAACAGCCAAGACTTCCTCAAACCAGACACACGCAGAGAGGTAAAAGAAGGATTATGCGAGAGAAGGACACATTCAGTAATGTCTAGTATCTGCTGTTTGTATTTCTACTGGAGGCCTTAAACATTTTTTTAAGGTGGAGGCAAGTCGATTACATCGACCCCAGTGCGTAACTGGTACTTATTTCATCGACCCCGAAAGGATGAAAGGGAAAGCCGACCTGGGCGGAATTAGATCTCAGAACGTAACGGCAGACGAAATACTTATTTCTTTACTACTCACAAGGGGCTAAACACAGAGGGCAAACAAGGACAGACAAACGGGTTAAGTTGGGTATATCGACCCCAGTGCGTAACTGGTACTTAATTTATCGACCCCGAAAAGCAAAGTCGACTTCGGTGGAATTTGAACTCAGAACGTTACGGCAGACGAAATACTGCTAAGCATTTCGACCGGTGTGCTAACGATTCTGCCTTATATGCACTGGGGAATAATGGACGCGACCAGTTGATGGTTAAGCCAATTTGGTCAGAGCTAACTTGTGGCTTAACAACAACAATAACGATGACCAAGAAGACTACAACAACAACAACATTTAAAACAGCAGCAACAACATCGACATGAACAACAGGACGAGAGAGAGGCTGCATCTTCTCTCTGTCCCATCAAACTATTCTGAAAGAGGTCACGTGAGCGATATGTTGTGTATGTTGTATGTTTTGAGCTCTTACATTGAGAACCAATCTGGATGAATAGTGTGTATGTGTGTTTGTGTGTGAGTGTGTACACGTGTGTGTGTTTGTGTGAGAGGGGAGAGAGGTGTGTGTATCGGAGCGACGAGTCACGGAACTTCACGTCAAAACTTCGGTTGACTTAGCCGTTCGATACAGGAGAAATCAATAAAGTAATTAACTTGTCTGAAATGAATATCGATCCATATGATCGATTAAAACAACCTGTGAAAGCACCACCCCCACCAACATGAACATGGTCTACGCGGTATATAAACATATATATATATATATATATATATACACTCTTTTAAAGCACACACACAAACACACACGTACATGTGCGTATATATATATATATGTGTGTGTGTGGTGTGTGTGTGTATATATTATATATATATATATACATACATATATATATACATCATAATCTTATACATATGTGTGTACGTATGTGCGCGACGTCTGTGTGTGTGTGTTGTGTAGCAAATAGAGGGAGCAACTTGAAGTGAACATGGCTTTAATGAGGTGGGCTGGAGTGCGTTTCATTGTTGCTCAGAATCGAAGCATGTCCCAGATTTGTTGCTCAGCCACCTGGAACTGGCCATGTGGAGCCTTTAGACACTTACAAATTGGATCAATCCTATTTTCCATACAACTTAGAATACAATAAAACCAACCAGCGTCAAACAACCCCATACACGCACACACACACACATCCATGTATAGACGTATATATGTATATGTATAAATATGTAGGTGTCTGTGTGTGCGTTTGTGTATGTGTTATATATACATATATATATATATATATAAGTAGACAATGAATTATCTTATTACGGATAATTCAAAGATAACCGATACCTGGGTAGCAAACTCACAACAAATATATAATACAATATATATATATATATATATATAATATATATATATAATATATACATATATATATATATATATATATATATATATATATATATATATATATATATATATAATATATATATATATATATATATATACATGAATATAAATACAGAAAGGGTGGAGAGAAAGGGTGGAGAGAAAGGGACTATGTACTACCATAGAATAAACACATTTGGTTCTAAGCTCCATTTCTTACAATATATATATATATGCGTGTGTGTATGTATGTATGTATGTATGTATGTATGTATGTATGTATGTATATCTATCTATATATATATATATATATATATATATATATATATATATATATATATACCTACATATATATATATATATATATATATATATATATATATATATAATATATATATATACATGAATATAAATACAGAAAGGGTGGAGAGAAAGGGACTATGTACTACCATAGAATAAACACATTTGGTTCTAAGCTCCATTTCTTACAATATATATATATATGCGTGTGTGTATGTATGTATGTATGTATGTATGTATGTATGTATGTATATCTATCTATCTATATATATATATATATATATATATATATATCTATATATATCAACCAGCTGTCCACACATGCACGCACGCACATGCAGACACGCGCACACACGCGCGCGTACGCTCAAATACATGTACATATGTGTGTGGTGAGTTTGTGAATACATACACATTACTAATATAAAGTCGTATAACACAATAAATGTATATAGAACCATATATACAAGTATGTATACACGTATCTACGTATGTGTGTGTGTATATATTCTTTTATTCTTTTGTTTGTTTCAGTTTCTTGACTGCGGCCATCCTGGAGCACCGACGCTAGTCAGACAAATCGATCCCAGGACTTATTCTTTGTAAGCCTAGTTCTCATTCCATCGATATCTATTACTGAACCGCTAGCTTACGGAGACGTATACACACTGACATGGGTTGTCAAGTGATGGTGGGGAGACAAACACGGACACACAAACATACACATACACACACACACAAACACACACACACACGCACGCACACACACATACACACATATATATTTGTACGACGGGCTTCTTTCAGTTTCCGTCTACGAAAACCACTCACAAGTCTTTGGTCGACACGAGGCGATAGTAGAAGACACTTGCCAAAGGTGCCACGAAGTGGGACTGAACCTGGAACCATGTCGTTGGTAAGCAAGATTCTTACCACACAGCCACACCTGCGCCTGCTATATGTATACATACATATGCATGTACATATATATATGTATATGTGTTTGTATGTATTTATTTGTGTGTGTGTGTGTGTGTGTGGTTATATACATACACAACTTAAACACGACACGCGCTGTAAACGCACGTACACCGACGGTGTACATGTCCAGACACCGCCACCTCCAATACCTACACTAGTAACTCTATTCCACACACAACACTACACACTCACACACACACACTCGCACAAGCACACAGATTATACCGTTTCTCACCGCCATCGTTAATATAAACCATTTCAGTACACATCTTATACACACTTCACAATTCGTTCCTATATAGATATTGTAATCGCAGACACAGGCACACACACCACACACACACACACACACACACACGTACACACACACACACACACACACACATACAGACACACATACACATGTTTAAAGCTTACAATGAAATTTATTCCTATCCATTCAACCGAAACGGTGTCTATAATAGCATGTTGTATAGGTGTACCTATGTGCTGTGAATGAGTGTATAAAACCATATATGTGTCTGTGTGTGTGTGTGTGTGAGCATTTAATCATATATACAAGTATACACATATATATTTGTAGACCCACACACATGCAAATATATGCTTATGTGTGTGTGTATAACATGTATACTTAACAACCATAAAATAGCTACTTAAGACTGTTTATGCAGCTGTGAGCACCTACATGGCCATACATTACTACAGATATGTACAGATAAGCAAGTGGATATATATATATGTATATATATATATACACATATATAATAACTTGTGTTGGGTGGGGATAGTGTGAAATCATAGGTGACAGAGAAATAGTTTGTTGAAATTTTATTTAAGGATAATAAAATCCACGACGAATCGTTTCGAAATAGTGCAGAATTTAAGCTACGTCCTTAAGTGAAAGACAGTCTTTGTGCAAAGATTTTTGCCAACATAACATGGCAGTCCTGGTTTAGGACGAATGTTGCTGTAATTTATGTGTGTGTATGCTTGTTGTTGTGTGTGTTTGTGTGTGTGTGTGTGTTTGTCCCCCCGCCATCGCTTCACAACCGATGCTGGTGTGTTTACGTCCCCGTATTCTGTGCTGATGAAGAGAAATAACCCGGAAATGGCGATACATAGATATTGTTTAGAGCTGAGTGGGGGTGCTAGATTCCTTGATCGAAAATACACGGACACTTATCGTATCGTATAGCCAGGTGGAGACGATGACACCTGGGGCTAAATTACAGCAACATTCGTCCGAAACTAGGACTGCCATATTATGTTGACAAAAAATCCTTACTCCAAAGTACTGTTGACGAATATCTCTCGTTGTGAGATTTACGAATAGTAATTTTCGAAGTCTTTGTGCATTCCTTATCGTTTTCTCTTGTATTCTGTATTATATACTACATATTCTATA
>NW_021833736.1:0-55450 GCF_006345805.1 Octopus sinensis
GGACATAGGAAATAAAACAAAAGAGAGGGGGGAAAGAAAAAATTCCCAATAACAGATAGGAAGCAATTAGTTGATGCCATACATATAAAAGTTCAGAATCAAGGAACCGACAAAATGAATAAATAAATGAGAAAATCAAACGATGAAGCTAACGAAAAATTGCAAAAGCAGAAAATGGCGAAATTAGAACGTCTAAAAATATTTGAGTAAAAATAGAAGTAATTTTTTTCTGACATAGAATGTTTGTAAGAAAATTAGTAAAAAATGACAATAAAATAAACCGCAAAGATTTAAGAATGGGTTAACAGAATCTAGTTAGTAATGCGGGTATTGTGTAATGGGGTGATAGAATATAATTAGAAATGAGAAAACTATTAATTGGGTTAGTAGAATTTTAGTTAGAAATAAGGTTATTAATTAATGGCGCAACGCAGGCCTGGCTGTGTGGTACGTCGGTGAGCTGGCAGAATCGTTAGCACACCGGGCGAAATGCTTAGTGGCATTTCGTCTGCCGTTACGTTCTGAGTTCAAATTCCGCCGAGGTCGACTTTGCCTTTCATCCTTGCGGGGTCGATAATTTAAGTACCAGTTACACACTGGCGTCGATGTAATCGACTTAATACCTTTGTCTGTCATTGTTTGTCCCCTCTATGTTTAGCCCCTTGTGGGCAATAGAGAAATAAGAAGCATGCTTCCCAGTGTGTGTGTGCTTGTTCCAAGTACCACCGTTTGACAACCAGTATTGGTGAGTTTACATCCCGGTAAAAATAGCGGTTCGACAAAAGATAGCGATAGAACAAGTACCGGGCTTTACTAAAAATAAAGAACCATTTTAGCTTTTTAATTTCGCGCATGCGCATTGTATGCTTTTGATTTTGTCGACTACACAGTATAGTAGGGTCAGTTGGGCATCGTCTGTGAGAAAAACAGCACCATGACGTAATTAGCTCTGCCAGAAATTTGGAAACGACATGCTGTAATGCTTGGCATTCGCACCAGAGGCTCCAATAAGAATGGATGGTGAACGCACAGAAGTACCGTTGGCTTGCCGTGTCCCCATAACATGTACCGAGTGTGATAAAAATCACATGTAAGAATCGCACACACACACGCACGCGCACACAGTCAATTCAAATACACGTATAAATTTAACGGATAAGAAGAAGGCATGCGCAAAAAATGTGCTAATATATCTAGCTATCTGTTTGTCTGTCTGTCTATCAATCTATCTATCTGTCTATCTATCTTTCTATCTATCTGTCTATCCGTCTGTCTGTCTGCCTATCTATCTACCTCTATCTATCTGCCTATCTGTCTGTCTATCTATCTACCTACCTACCTACGGATAAGAAGAAAGGCATGCGCAAAAAATGTGCTAATATATCTAGCTATCTGTTTGTCTGTCTGTCTATCAATCTATCTATCTGTCTATCTATCTTTCTATCTATCTGTCTATCCGTCTGTCTGTCTGCCTATCTATCTACCTCTATCTATCTGCCTATCTGTCTGTCTATCTATCTACCTACCTACCTACGGATAAGAAGAAGCCAAATGCGCAAAAAAAAATGTGCTAATATATAGAAGCTATCTGTCTGTCTGTATCTGTCTGATCTATCTATCTAATCTACCTATCTATCTACCTTCTACCTATCTATCGATGTATCACTATCTATCTACCTACCTACCTATTCCTACCTATCTATCTATCTATCTATCTATCTATCTATCTATCTATCTGCCTATCTGTCTGTCTATCTACCTACCTACCTACCTACCTACCTACCTACCTACCTACCTATCTATCTATCTATCTATCTATCTATCTATCTATCTATCTATCTACCTACCTACCTACCTACCTACCTATCTATCTATCTATCTATCTATCTACCTGCCTGCCTGTCTGTCTGTCTGTCTGTCTGTCTGTCTGTCTATTTATCTATCTATCACACACTTGTATACGTGCACTTGAACACGTACGTACATGCGCCGGTGGGTGTTCAGAAGTCTTTAATGCTTGTTATGCCTACGTGCCCGTCAATTGTCCGTGCGCGCGCGAGCGCATCATTTCGTGATTGTGTGTGTGTGTGTGTGTTTGTCTGTGTGTGTGTGTGTGTGTGTGATTGCGCGTGTATGTGTGTGTTGTGAACTTAGCAATGTGTCTCTGTAAGAACTTTTGAATGCACGTAAACGTATGTATGTATGTATACATATGTGTATATATTATATATATATATATATATATATATATATATGCTTACCTAAAAACTTGATTTCGAAACGTACGTCCGTAGATAACTTAAAATTGTATGATAGATTGCCGTCAATTCATTCTCTCTTACCTGTTTGTGTCTGCCTTCCAATTGCTGTTTTTACTGAGATCTCCCTTTTTAGTAGAAGAAATAGCTATAACTCTTTGACTGCTATTTCTAAATTCGGTATGTGGTAAGGCGATTCGTTGCTAAACCCTTTATGCTATAGTATATATATATATATATATATATATATATATATATATATATATTTATAAATGATTTATATATATATATATATTATATATATATATATATATGAATGTATGCATATATATATATATATATGAAAGTGAAAGGATAATATATATGCAGAATATATATATATATATAAATATATATATATGAATGTGATGCATATATACATATATATGAATGTATGCATATATACATATATATGAATGTATGATATATATACATATATATATGAATGTATGCATATATACATATATATGAATGTATGCATATATACATATATATGAATGTATGCATATATATATATATATATATGAATGTATGCATATATATATATATGAATGTATGCATATATATATATATGAATGTAAGCATATATATATATATGAATGTATGTAGTCTCCCGCCTCCCTTTTCCCCTCACTTACCACCCCACGACCCTACGTCTCCAACGCACCATTCTTCGAGCTTTCCGTCATCTCCAGTCCGACCCGTCCACTTCACACCTCTTCCCTAACCGACCCCTCCCCTCTTTCAAACGAGCCCACAACCTTCGAGACCTTTTGGTCCATAGCTCCTTCCCTGACCCTACCTCCCAACCCGGCTCGTTCCCCTGCTCCCGCCCACGTTGCCGCACTTGCCCTTACCTCTCCAACACCACCCGCCTCACTAGCACCCACCATCGACCCTATCCCATCATCCACTCCTTCACCTGCACCTCCAGCAATATTATCTATTGCATCTCTTGCTCTCTCTGCAATTCTTGTACATCGGACAAACGGGACGCCGCTTGGCTGACCGGTTCGCGGAACACCTTCGTGACATCCACCTGCGAACGACACACCGGTCTCACGCCATTTCCGCTCCACCGGTCACTCCTTGCAACACCTATCTGTGTTCGGTTTGTCCTTACACAGAGGCCATCCGGATTCCCGTTTGCGCCGTGAACAGGAATTAATCTTCTCTCTTCGCTCTTATACGCCATTTGGTCTCAACTCTCCCCCCCTCCTCATCTAAACCTCACCCCCCCTCCTCACTATCCTTTCTCCCCCCCGACCCTACTTCTTCAGTCCTTCATCCTTTCACCCCTACTCCCCTTCCCTTCTTCCCTCTTTCTCCCTCCCCCTCTTCCCCTTCCCTCTGCTCCCTCACTCCCTCTCTCCCCTTCTCTCTCCCCCTCCTCATCCCTTCCTTCTCCCCAATCCTCTCCTCTCCCCCCCCTCTCCTCCCCTCCCCTCCCCTCCCCTTCCACCCCCCTCTTCTCCCCGTCCCCCTCTTCTCCTCACTACACCACATGACTTTACACATCACATCACATATGATGTGCCATACTAATACACACACCAACTAATACATACTAATACGTACTAATACATACTAGTACATACTAATACTTACACCAACCCTATACATACACACGTCCAGACCCCGCATACGCACTTATACTCTCTCTCACACACACACACACACACCTATACATACCAATACGTACTAATACATACTAATACATACTAATACATACACCAACCCCATACATACGCACGTCCAGACCAATCTTACGCACTAATACTCTCTCATACACACACACACACACACACACCCTTATACATACTAATACATACACCAACCCTATACATACACACATCCAGACCCCTCCCACGCACTTTTAGCTGGTCCCTCAACCCATTTATCAACCCTATTATCTCCCCTTATTTCGCTCTCGCGTCTCATGTTTGATCTTTGACCTCTGGCCGAAATCAGATCGCCATGTTGATTCGTTAGCTACTGCACGCATTTTTTTCTTCCCTTCTTTCTGGGTTTTCTCTCTCTGTGTATCTTTCTGTTGAAGAGCGTAGGCTCGAAACGTTAAAGACTGTTTTATTTATATTTCCTGAGCGCCATACTAATACAATTGTTCGTTTGTTTTCCACCTGCCTTCGTCTTTTGTTTATTTTCATAAAGCTTCCCGTTATATATATACATACATACATACATACACATACATATATATACATACATATATATGTATGTATATTATTATATATATATATATATATATATATATATATTATATATATACACACATGCACATATTAACGTATGCATGTTTTCATGAGTTAATCTCTACGTCATTGCGTGTTTGTAAGGTTCGCATGCTTTGGAGTGTTTTCCAACACAAATTTGTGAGCTTATATATATATATATGTGTGTTTAACTGTGTATGCGTGAATGTTCGAATGACAGCGTGTATCTGCAGTGAACTCGGTACTTCCATACATGTTTGCATTGTAGGTGAGCACACGTGCACGGACGCTGAAGCGCATGAATGTTTGTGTAATAAAGAAAAATGTTAGAAGCTACATTACGCATCACTACATTAGGAAACTGACACCGCCATTTTGAAAGGAGTGCGTCGACTTCCGGCTGCGAGGTGATAACTCACGCGAATCTATGACAGCTAGTCAATTCTTTTCACTCCATGGTGGTAGTGTGTGTGTGTGTGAGAGAGAGAGAAAGAGAGAGAATGTGTGTGTGTGTGCAAGCAAACGCCACTTTTATATGACCACGTCAATAGTTGTTGATTTACACGTAGGATCGGAAACACTGCTCTGAGAAAAATGCGATGTACAAAATATCCTTTTGGTACAGATTTTTTCTTCCAGCCTCCCTCAAGCTCATAGAATATAATTCACTTTAGCTGTTCTTAGCTTATTCGGATCTTTTCGGTTTGAACGGCAGTTTTTTTCTAGCGGTGTCATATGAAATTGTCACCCATATTTATGACCCTAGTATCGATCTATTGCATTTCAATCTGTTTTAGGGTTAGGGATGGGGGGAAGGGTAGCTTTTTTTCTTCCGAAATTTAAATAAACCCAATCTGTTTCTGAAACGAGAGTTATATTCATATGGCAAAGAATGTTTTCACCTCAATAGACGTCATTGATTGGTTGAAATTGTAGAAATTGAAGAAAAAAAATCAACAAATATCTTGCAAACTATAGAATTTTCTCAATAAAGTCAAGAGAAAAAGATGTTTTATAAACACATTCTACCAGTATACGAAGTTTTAAAATGTTTAGTTACGTGGAAATTATTTTAAAAAACTGCCGGTCAAACCGAAATGATCCGCTTATTCTCAACGTTAGCCTAGCTCCACCGGGCCTGTAGTCAAAACACTTCTTTTTCTTTTATTCGTTTCAGTCATTATACTACGGCTATACTGGGGCACTGCCTTGAAAGGTTTAGTCGAACAAATCGATCCCAGTATTAATTTTTAAAGCCTGATCCTTATTCTATTGGTGTATTTTGCGAATGCCCCACAGAAGACAACCCTATATTAACGGGTCTAAGAAATGATCAGTGTGTTCTATTGAAAAACTATATCTATTAAAACACTTGAAAACCTCCAACGAATACATTAATTCAAGGAACGAGATTTCTTCTGTATGTTCGCATTTCAAGAAATACATCTTGTTGGAATTTAAAAGTAGACCACCGGACACTTAGTAAACCGTTGATATCTGGTGTATGTCTGCTTGACATCGAATTATTGTAACGTTGGTTATCTCCCTTGTGTTTTTCTTTGTCTTCTTCTTTACAAGAATCTCTTGTTTAAAGGTTATCTGCTCAAAGAAAAACTGATAAACGGTCTTGTTTTCCGCTTGATAAATGGCAGAATAAATTATTTCGACTAGGAAAACCTGGATAGCTATAATTGCAAAGATTCGTACTTTTTTCGTATTCAAAGATTATATATATATATATATATATATATATATATATAACAAAATAATAAATAAAACGTATGCATATATACATACATATATGTACATACCTACATCTACATGTATATATACATGCATATATGGGTACAGGACACCAAATAAACGTCGAATACAACGAGAAACGAAAGCATAAAAACAAAACCATGGAAACGGACTTTTTTCAAACAACGAAAAAAACAGAGTACCAGACATATAACACAAGGAATATTCCCCTTCTTCAGCTGCCCCTGCTTCGTCTACTCCGTGTTTCGAAGGTTATATATATATATATATATATATATATATAATATATATATATATATATATATATATAACAAAATAATAAATAAAACGTATGCATATATACATACATATATGTACATACCTACATCTACATGTATATATACATGCATATATGGGTACAGGACACCAAATAAACGTCGAATACAACGAGAAACGAAAGCATAAAAACAAAACCATGGAAACGGACTTTTTTCAAACAACGAAAAAAACAGAGTACCAGACATATAACACAAGGAATATTCCCCTTCTTCAGCTGCCCCTGCTTCGTCTACTCCGTGTTTCGAAGGTATATATATATATATATATATATTATATATATATATATATATATATATATATGCATGTGGGTTGGCCTCCTTGGCACGGCCAGAATAATCAGGAAAGTATTAGCTGAAAAGAACGAACAGCATGGTACCGTAGGTTGCAGCTAGTAAACCTACTACGCATGCAAGACTCAAGGAGCTCCGGCAAAATCTGTGATAAAGGGACATAGATGCTAACAACGACTCTTCTCGGTGAAGTTCACATCTAGTTCTCCCTACATCGTAAGGAGGTACACTGTTCAATAGTGACCACTTAATATTCTACTTTGCTTTTGTTATCTTTAAGCTCCCAAATTAGCTTCCTTAACGAGCACAGTCTTTCCTTATTCCTATGTCTAAATGATGAGACGTGATTATAACATCGATACTTGAAACTGTTGCGCAACAGCCTATTTAATGGTAAACTCTTTTGTCCATAACAACTGTACTAAGCTCTTCTTAAGGTATTGTTCATCTACTGTACATTTACAATTATAGCTATAACTGGTACTGTTGTTGTCTTCTTCTTCTTCCTATCAGGACTCACGCCATAATCCACAAATTCGAGCCTACTCTAAGCTACGAAGAATGCGTGTGGCAACTTGAAGATTCACCCACCACACGCGATAGACTGGCGGTTGCACGGGCGCGGAAGCTACGTTGTTATCCTCATTCCGTAAACGGTGGCTTTTAACGGGTGGAGAGCTGAACCATCCTGGGGTACAGAGGATTCGCAATCTAGACTAGGGTCTGAAAGTTTACCACACCGTAGTGGGTTACACCATGGTTCCTCTGCTTTGTGACAGAAGTAGGAAGAAAGAGTGGTAGAAAGTGGTAGTGAAAGAGTACAACGGGGTTCACCCCACTCCCACCCCGCCGGAGCCTTGTGGAGCTTAGGTGCTTTTGCTCAATAAACACTCACAATGCCCGGTCTGGGAATCGAGACCGCGTTCTTACGACCGCGAGTTCGCTGCCGTAACCACTAGCCCATTGCGCCTCTCTTACTGTTGTTGTTGTTGTTGTTGCTCTATTGCTGTTTTTTTTGTTGTTGTTGCTACTCCTACTCCTAAACTTATGCCTGTAGCTATTATGCTTATTGTCGCTGTTGTTATTAATTCCACTCCTACTTTCATTAATACTAACATTGCTGCTGTCCCTATCCTTATTCTTGTTATTTCTATTATCTTTAGCGCCATTTTGCGCTTTACGAGTTCCATTATGCTTATTGTTATTAGTATTGTTTCCATTATAATTTACATGTTTAGTACCACTGCCTCTAATGTTATTATTGTTATTATTATTATTATTCCTATTTTCATTGTTGTTGTTGTCATTATTATTATTATTATTATTATTATTATTATTATTATTATTGACCTTATATGAATCGTTATCGTAATTAGTATTACTTTTATTATTATTCTCGTCCTTCTTATTATCCTCACCACCATTATCATTATTACCACTCCTTCTGGGGTTTTCTGAGACCACGTCTTTGCTCTTTCTAGGCCGTGATTTCTATAGAGCTCCCAATGGATCATTCTTGCCACATTGTCATGGTGTCGTTTGTATTCGCGTTGTGCCAATTTCGGACAATCGCTAACGATGTGCCATACCTGATCTGTTTGGATTGGGAAATCCCTGAGGATTATTATTATTATTTACTTTTAAGCTGCATGTTTTTTACAATCACTTGCCGAGACACACCCAGCGTCCTGAGGCGAGTGAAGGACGTGAGATGTTACAGTTTGACTGAAAGCTTGGAAGGGGAAGTGGCAGAGGTAGCAGCGAAATATCGTCATGTAATACAACACAGACATTTAAATGGATAGGGTTTTTCTAAGGTTGTGGGCAGTAACTGTCAGTACAATATTTTGGATTTCTCTGATACATGGTTCTCCTGGGATCTGATCTAGATGTTTCTGACATCCCTTTTTTTATCGTATCTAGAGCACCTACGATTGCGAACAGTCCTCGCTTTAAGATGCCACATCTGTATTTCAATTTCCATGTCCTTATATTTACTTCATTTGTCAAATTTCTTTACAGATATATTTTCATCATTGGGATCACTTACATATATTAGTCTACAAGTGTTTTCTTTCCTGTCTTTAATAACTATGTCTGGTCGATTAGCCTGGATCGTTCTGTCAGTGTTGACTGGAAAATCTCAGAGGATAGTGACATATTTACCTTCAACGACTTCCTCGAGGTGATGTTCATATCAGTATCAGGAGTGCTGATTTTGTAGGGTTTACATATTTTCCAATGTAAATAATGTCCTATCCTATCGTTGCGATTTTTTTTATTCGTTTGGTGACAGCACAGGACATCCCAAGACGAGATGGTCTACTGTTTCGTCAAATGTGTCGCAGAATCTGAATTTAGGGTCAAAACTGGTAGTTTTTTTTCTTTTTTTGGTCTTTTCAATTAAAGTATTTCAGAACTCTTTAGATCAAAGTGGGATGTCCTTGAGTGCTGCCTCAATATATAAAGTTTCAATTATCTGAATATTTCGTCCAAAGCTTACAGGTATGTAAGTGTATGCAAATATATAACTTTACTACCCACAAGGGACTAAACACAGAGGGGACAAACAAGGGTAGACAAACGGATTAAGTCGATCACATCGACCCCAGTGCGTAACTGGTACTTAATTTATCGACCCCGAAAGGATGAAAAGCAAAGTCGACCTCGTCGGAATTTGAACTCCGAACGTAACGGCAGACGAAATACGGCTACGCATTTCGCCCGGCGTGCTAACGTTCCTGCCAGCTCGCCGCCTTATGTAAGTGTATGCAAATATCAAATAAAGCGGGGTTAATGAGGGATATTAATCCAGGCGAAATACTTTTTAAGCTCTCTGCAGATAAAAATACACAAAGCTAACAAAACTTTTTGTGATCAGCATTGTGTTACAGGTAATCGGAAGTCGAAAGCCGAAGTTAAATTTATAAATCCATGGTTGCATTAGCGAATTAAGGTGGCACATTTTCACAGATCGATACAAAATCATAATATATATGTGTTCAAAGATCTGGTATCACCCTCATTGGAGACACCCAACGACCATCACAGTTTGGCGGGGGAGGCACACGGCCTAGTGGTTAGAGCAGCGGACTCGCGGTCGACGGATCGCGGGTTCGAATCTCAGACCGGGCGATGTGTGTGTTTATGAGCGAAACACCTAAGTTCCATGCGGCTCCGGCAGAAGGTAATGGCGAACTTCTGCTGACTCTTTCGCCACAACTTTCTCTCACTCTTTCCTCCTGCATCTTGCAGCTCACCTGCGACGGACCGGCGTCCCGTCCAGGTGGGGAACCTATACGCCAAGGAAACCGGGAAACCGGCCCTTATGAGCCAGGCATGGCTCGAGAAGGAACAAACATTTAAAAAAATAGTTTGGGGTAACTTGGTTTTCATGATATCACGTCTTTACTGTGTCGAGAGAACATTGAGTCGGAGTCATTTTGTCGTCATTTTGATACCCGGTGCGAATCCTCACGATGCAAGCAACTCTTTTCTAATATTCAGATGGCTCAAATCCTCCATGTCCGCTAAATTTTCCTCAACAACAATTTTAATCTTTATGCTCTCCAACGCCGAAAAAATGTTCCTGAAGAAAGGAGACAAATTTAGCCCGAAGACCTTATATGTTATTCTTGCAGTATGTTGAAACAAGTCTTGCGAATAAAACTAGGCACATGGAAACTGCGTGGAAGCCTTCCGGATGGGTTGCACCCATGGTCTACATAGTGCGTGGCGCTGATACTGAGAACTGCGATTTTTTTTTTTAAATACTCAACCACTTACTTAAGAAAAAACGTTACTTTAAACCGTTTCGTGTATCGAACAAGTGTATCCTCATCGCCGATAGTGACGGAGGAGCCAGTGTTGTGAACAATTGTGCTTGTGTGTGTATATTCATATGTGTGTATGTGCGCGTGTGAATATGTGCAGCATCTGTGTCAACGTAATAAAATATAACTATGTATATATATATATATATATATATATGTGTGTGTGTGTGTGTGTGTGTGTGTGTGTGTGTGTGTGTGTGTGTGTGTGTGTGTGTGTGTGCATGTGTGTGTGTGTATAGATAAGTATGTGTGGTGAGTATGTATGTTTGTACACATATAACAGAAGTAGTTTTGTGTGAGAAGCAATAAAGCTACAGCCACTTTTATTAATGTCACATCAAACAGCTGACCGACTGACCTTTCAGACATAACATTTTCCCTCTGGACGCACATGTCTCCGAGCTGCTATGTAAGGACAACGTCGCCACCACTTGAACCTTTATCTGTATTTAGAAACCAGTGCCAGGCCAGCCGTTTGAACTTAGAATGCCATATTCTTAGTGATATTGCAATGAACGTAGGCGATATAATCAATCTGAGATCTCTCTTCTTCTATTAGATATACACTAAATGTTCAGAAACGATGTTTGTCTTATTAACCCCTGTTTTTGCCGTGGTTTGTTGTTGTGGGATGGTGGAATGTAATTTAAAACTGTATTGTGAAGTAATATGGAGTGGTGTAACGATGTAGGGTGGAGTGGCATGATCTAGAGTGGCATGTAGAGTATAACACACCACTTCGTATTATAACATATAAAACACAAAATTAATACACATTACTACTGGATAGTACGTACCACTCCAGATTGGCACATACCACTCCAAATAAGCGCACACCATTGCGAATTTGTACACGCCACTTCGAATTAAAACACGCCATTTCAGATTAGCATGTGCCACTCCAAATCCTCCTGTGCCGCTTCGGGTTAGGGAACACCACTTCAAATTAGTACGCACCACTTCAATTTTACGCTAATTCCTCCAGATTAGCACTCGCCACTCCAAATTAGCACACAACACTCTAAATTAAATACACAACTCCGGATTAGCAAGAACATCTCCGAATTAGAACACACCACTCCAAATTATCACACCACTCTAAATTAAGCACCACTCCAAACTAATATATAACATTTCAAGTTAGCATGTACCACTCCAAATTAGCCTCTACCATTCCGGGTTTGCACGCAGCACTCCGAATTAGCAGCGGAGTGGTGTAGAGTTGTACATTGGAGTAGTGCGATGCGGTGTGGTACAGAGTTGCCTGTGTGTGTGTACGTGTTGTGTGTACGTGTGTTTGTGTGTGTATGTGTGTGTGTGGTTGTGTGTACGTGTGTTTGTGTGTGTATGTGTGTGTGTGGTTGTGTGTACGTGTGTTTGTGTGTGTATGTGTGTGTGTGGTTGTGTGTATGTGTGTTTGTGTGTGTATGTGTGTGTGTGGTTGTGTGTACGTGTGTTTGTGTGTGTATGTGTGTGTGTGGTTGTGTGTATGTGTGTTTGTGTGTGTATGTGTGTGTGTGGTTGTGTGTACGTGTGTTTGTGTGTGTATGTGTGTGTGTGGTTGTGTGTACGTGTGTTTGTGTGTGTATGTGTGTGTGGTTGTGTGTATGTGTGTTTGTGTGTGTATGTGTGTGTGTGGTTGTGTGTATGTGTGTAGGGGGTGTTGTTATGTGCAGTGAAGTTTGAAATCTCAATAGAATTAGTTATTGGGGAATGATGGAATGAAAGGGGATGTGGGCATGTCTTTACGGTTTTTATTTTGCACGTGAATGTGTGTATACTTGCCTTTGTACGTAGAAAAAGGGGGGAAACGCTTGCATTTGTTTGTGTATGTGTTGTTGTCTTGTGTATGTGTAAGAGTGAACCGTGTGTATGCAAGTGTTGCATGCATAGGTGTGTAGTGTGCGTGTGGCCTGGTGAATATATGTAGTGGTGTGTAAAAGTGTTTATGGAGTTGTGCATATTTTTCTATTACTCCCTACACACAAACACACGCGTACACATACACGCACACGCACGCACATATGTATATAGTGAAATACATACACACACACATACATATATATGGAGACACATGTATACAGATTCGTATGCGTGTGCAGGTGTGCACGTGACTGTATATTCGTGTAGATGTTCATATGAGTTTCGTGTTTTTTATATGTGAACTAGCAGTATCGCCCGGCGTTGCTCGGGTTTGTAAGGGAAATAACTATATAAGCATCTTTAGAGAGTTATAGCCAAAAAATAGCAAAAAAATGCATTAAAAATGGAAAAAAAATGATGGTAAATTTTTTTTTAATCGTAGACTCATCGTAGACGCGCGCTAATACTCAGAAGGGCTCGATATGAATCACGACTATAAGATACCCGGTTTTGGTTAAACTGCACCGCAAAATGTGGGAGTAGTTAGGAATCTAAATCGTAGGAGACAGACACACAGCCTTACTTTTATATATAAAGATATACGTGTGGGGGGGGGGGCGTGTTTACGATACGTCCTCCAGTTCCCATTTCCCTTTCTAAAGTTCTGCGCAAATGATTTCTAGAAAGTTGGACTTAATCCTGGCACCTCCTCCATCTCTACTTCGATATTTTAAATCTCCAGTGTAGCTTCTGTTCAATGGTTAAAAGCTAAATCGAATTCAAGAGCAATGATTAATGTTGCTTGAACATATGTAGGTGTTCATATCATTGAACATACGTCAGTGTTTAGATCATCTCTCTCTATATAAACGGCAGTTTGTCTGTGTGTGTTTCTGTGTGTCTGTTTGGTTGTACCCTCACCCTGACCACTGCTTTCAACCGATTCTGATGAAACTTGACACACACATAGCCCAATGTCATAATTCAAAACTAACGCAGCGAAAATTTTGAAAAGTTCCCCCAGTTCTGAAAAAAATCGATAAATTCGACATGGGGTCGAGAATCAGAAACCCAAACCACAGACCGTCTAGGGGACGCAACTCCACTTTTTTAACTCTCAAAAAAAATTTACCATCATTTTTTTCCCATTTTTTTGCTATTTTTTGGCTATAACTCTCTAAAAATGCTTTATAGTTATTTCCCTTACAAACCTGAGCAACGCCGGGCGATACTGCTAGTTGAACATATAAAAGACTCCGCCGGTTACGACGACGAGGGTCCCAGCTGATACGATCAACGGAACAGCTTGCTCGTGAAATTAACGTGCAAATGGCTGAGCATTCCACAGACACGTGTACCCTTAACGTAGTTCTCGGGGATAATCAGCGTGACACAGAGAGTGACAAGGCTGACCCTTTGAAATACAAGTACAACTCATTTTTGCCAGCTGAGTGGACTGGAGCAACGTGAAATAAAGTGTCTTGCTCAAGGACACAACGCGTCGCCGGGAATCGAACTCACAACCTTACGATCATGAGCCGAATGCCCTAACCACTAAGCCACGCGCCCTCACCATTGAACATATATTCATGTCTAGGTGTGTAAATATTTACATGTTTCAGTCAGTTATAATCTGTAAACGACTACAAGTGTTTAAATGAGTAAAAATATGTACGTGTTTAGGCAGTGAACATACGCATGAGCTTACATCGGTGAATATATGTACATACTTAGATCAGTGAACACATATGGGTGTTTAGATTTGTGAATAGAGGTACAAATTTACATAAATAAATATGTCGCCTTTTAGACTAGTGAACATATTTTTATATATAAACTAGCAGTATCGCCCGGCGTTGCTCGGGTTTGTAAGGGAAATAACTATATAAGCATTTTAGAGAGTTACTTCCCTTATAGATGCCAATTCGGGCTTTCTTAGCCATTTCTGTTTTGGTGCCTTCAAGCCATGAAGTCGTTGTTCTAAAAGAACGCTGGTCTCCTTGACAACGCTTTACGACGTTGATTTCCTTACACTCCCTTCCCCACAGCTTCACGAGGGAGGGAAGAAGGGGGAGAAGCAAACAGGTGCAGGTGTGACCATGGACGCCAACTCCGCCGCCATCGACACACGAAAAATTATGCATTAAAATGGAATAAAAAATGATGTTAAATTATTTTTAAAATCGTAGACTCATCGTAGACGCGCGCTAATACTCAGACGGGCTCGATATGAATCACGACTATAAGATACCCGGTTTTGGTTAAACTGCACCGCAAAATGTGGGAGTAGTTAGGAATCTAAATCGAAGGGGACAGACACTCACACAACTACAGTTTTATATATATAGAAGTGAAGTTGTGTGTCTGTCTCCTACGATTTAGATTCCTAACTACTCCCACATTTTGCGGTGCAGTTTAACCAAAACCGGGTATCTTATAGTCGTGATTCATCGAGCCCTTCTGGGTATTAGCGCGCGTCTACGATGAGTCTACGATTTAAAAAAAAATTTACCATCATTTTTTTTCCATTTTTAATGCATTTTTTTGCTTTTTTTGGCTATAACTCTCTAAAAATGCTTATATCGTTATTTCCCTTACAAACCCGAGCAACGCCGGGCGATACTGCTAGTATAATATAAGGGTTTACATCCGTGAATATGTGTACGTGTTTAGATCTGTGAACATATGTAGGTGTTTAGAATAGTGAACACATGCACAATTTTACATCAAGAAAAACATGTACGTGCTTAGAACAGTGAACATACATGTGTGTTTGGCTCAATAAAAACAAGCACGTGTTTAGGCTGGTGAACATGTTTTTAGATTAGTGAACACGTTTACATCTATGAAAACATGTACGTGCAGAGAACACTGAACACTTGCGGGTATTTAGGTCTGTGAAAATTATAGTTCATTTTTCGTGATCACTTATTTTCTATAGGAAGTTTAGTTTGGCTATGCTTTTGTTGTCAAAGTGGAGCACAATGGTTTTGCCGTGGAATGATGAAACTATTTTTTTCATTTTCTGAAAAAGCAACATTTTGGACTTACGACACTTTCGTATAATAGTAACAATGTACATATATATATATATGTACATATATAAGCATATTTATATACATGCATATATATATGTACATATATAAGCATATATATATATATACACATACATATATATGTACATATATAAGCATATATATATATATATATATATATATATATATATACATATACATATATATAAACATATATATATGTACATATATACACACATATATATAGATTAATAATTAAGGGTATTAATTGATATTTTATACCGTTATAGGTTTTTACGCATGCTAAACCGCTGTTATATTATAAATAATAATACCCTCATATATATGTATGCATATATATATATAGGTATACATACATACACACACACATATATATATATATATATATAATATATATATATATATACATATATATAAACATATATATATGTACATATATACACACATATATATAGATTAATAATTAAGGGTATTAATTGATATTTTATACCGTTATAGGTTTTTACGCATGCTAAACCGCTGTTATTATTATAAATAATAATACCCTCATATATATGTATGCATATATATATATATATATATATATATAGGTATACATACATACACACACACATATATATATATATATATATATATATATATATATACAGACATACATATGCACACACAAATGTGGTAGGCGGGACCCGGACACATTTATTCGAACGAGACGGTTATTAACCTAATGAAAAAATATGAACCATTTACTGATATTTTACAGGATGCTGAGTAGAGATCTGCTGGGAAAAGTTATGATAGCAATTACGATACTTAGTGAAATGACTTCACCTACCCGTGAAGTGCAAACTAATGAAACCAAGGAAATCCATGAGTATATATATACATGTACTTGTATTAAGATAGGTGTTTGTGTGTGTGTGCATGTGTTTGTTCATACAGGGTTGGAGGAGAATTTGAAGACATTTAGTTATCAATATATTCCAACTGGTTAAAAGGCTTTTATTTTTTTCATATCCCTTTTGGCTGATAATTTACTCACGCAACGCAAGAAGTGAAAAGACACGATCATTGTTAGCATACGTTCGGAACATAGTGATTAGGTAATTGCTAATTTTCTAAATGTTGCAAGATTTTTTTGTTTATATAAAACTAGCAGTATCGCCCGGCGTTGCTTGGGTTTGTAAGGGAAATAACTATATAAGCATTTTTAGAGAGTTATAGCCAAAATATAGCAAAAAATGCATTAAAAATGGAAAAAAATTGATGGTAAATTTTTTTTAAATCGTTGACTAACCGTAGACATTTTTAGAGAGTTACTTCCCTTATTTAATAGCGAAAAATGCATTAAAATGGAAAAAAATGATGGTAATTTTTTTTTTTAATCGTAGACTCATCGTAGACGCGCGCTAATACCCAGAATGGCTCGATATGAATCACGACTATAAGATACCCGGTTTTGGTTAAACTGCACCGCAAAATGTGGGAGTAGTTAGGAATCTAAATCGTAGGAGACAGACAGCACACAACCTTACTTTTATATATAAAGATAGGCATGGAACACGAAACCCTCGGAAGGAATGTTTCAACTGCATCAAAGATAAAAAGAAATACATTCTCTAAACGTTCGTATACAGTAAGAACATCTTAATTTATCCAGCAAGTTCAAAATATTATCGATGGCGGTCCTGAACGTAATATATAAATGGGCTGATGAGAATAATATGCAGTTCAATGGCACAAAATTTCAAGCACTCACCTATCAGCCCACAAACAAACTACAGCTGAAGTACACGGGACCAGCAGGTTATGTAATCCCAGATTTAGAGTCGGTGCGTGACCTGGGAATTCACATGAGCAGCGACGCAACTTTCCATGTGCACATTTCTCAGATGGTAACACTATGCAGGCGAGTGGCAGGTTTGATCCTTAGATCCTTCAGGACCACGAACCGAGACTCAATGCTTCTGCTTTGGAGAACCTTTCTTCTCAGTCGTCTAGACTACTGCTCCCAATTGTGGTCCCCACTGAGTGTCAAACTAATTGCGAAACTAGAGGCAATCCAACGCCACTACACAAAGAAGATAGACTCAATAAAACACATGGGTTACTGGGAGAGGCTGAAGAAACTGGGACTCTACTCCCTGGAAAGGAGACGGGAGAGATATGGGATCTTTTCGGTTTGAACGGCAGTTTTTTTAGCAGTGTCATTTGAAATTGTCACCCATAATTATGACCCTAGTATCGATCTATTGCATTTCAATCTGTTTTAGGGTTAGGGTTAGGGGTGGGGGAAGGGTATCTTTTTTCTTCAGAAATGTAAATAAACCCAATCTGTTTCTTAAACGAGGGACATATTCATACGGCACAGAATGTTTTATACCTCAATAGACGTCAGTGATTGGTTGAAATTGCAGAAATTGAAGAAAAATACAGAAAATATCTTACAAACTATAGAATTTTCTCAATAAAGCCAAGAGAAAAATATGTTTTATAAACACATTCTACCAGTATACGAAGTTTAAAAGTGTTTAGTTACGTGGAAATTATTTTTAAAAACAGCCGTTCAAACAGTCCTGTACATGTAGAAAATAGTGGAGGGTCTACAACAATCTCCGAATTGGACGGCACTGCACAGTTCCATCTGCTACATCGAGGATACGAACCCAATATTGTAATAGCCTGGGATTCAAGGGACCATAACTTTTTAATGCGCTACTACAGAACATCAGGGAATCTGCAAATGTAGACATGGAAGTCTTCAAAAAACGTCTAAATAGTTTTTTAATCAGCAATACCGGATGAACCCACATCGCGGCAGGAGGGATAAAGAAGAGCGGCATCGTCCAACTGGTTCCTTCACCAGAAGCAATACTGGAAAAATCCCCGGATGAAATAAAGGCGGTGCACCAGCATGGCCTCATCCTCTGGCTGAAACCCATAAATGAAATATTATGTATGTATATATATATTGTATATGTATATATATTTTATATGTATATATATATGTGTGTGCGTGTATATTGTATGTATATATATATATTTTATATATTATGTGTATGTGTATGTGTTTATATATATTTTATATATTATGTGTATGTGGTTATATATATTTTATATATTATGTGTATATTATATATATATATATATTTTATATATTATGTGTATGTGTATGTGTTTATATATATATTTTATATATTATGTGTATGTGGTTATATATATTTTATATATTATGTGTATATTATATATATATATATTTTTTATATATTATGTGTATGTGTATATATATATATATATTATATATATTATATGTATATATATATATATTATATATGTGCATGTGTGTGTATGTGAAAGACTGTGTGGTGTATGTATACTTGTGATTCTGTTGAAGTGAAACTCGGACACATACACACGTGCACACAGTACACATATACATACATACGTACACACATATACATACATACATACGTACGTACATATAAAACAAGCACACACACACATAACAGACTAACAATTACAAATGCAGATGCAAACACATACACACACACACGGACACACGGACACACGCACGCACATGCACTAATATTAGACTGTTCCAGTTATCATTTCCTCAGATCTTCTCTCGAGATGACTTACGTCCGTCCGCTGCAAATTCAATGATCAAATACGCGGTGCCCTTTTATTCACATGTCTGTCATATGTTCACTCAGATATCTTCAACCTGTGACCTCATACATATCTGACTGGCCTAAATGCTGGCTGTGCTTAATGGCCTCCACAACGGAGATGAGCAAGAGAGCGTCTTCCGATGTTTATCGTTTTACTTTTTTCGCGTTTAAGTCATTGGATTACGGCCATACTGCAGCTCAGCTTTGACGGGTTCTAAACGAATGAATCAATTCCAGTACTTGTTTTTGTTTTTATAAAGCCTAGGGATCTTTACGGTTTGAACGGCAGTTTTTTCTAGCGGTGTCATATGAAATTGTCACCCATAATTATGACCCTAGTATCGATCTATTGCATTTCAATCTGTTTTAGGGTTAGGGTTAGTTAGGGTTAGGGTTAGGGGTGGGGGGAAGGGTATCTTTTTTTCTTTTCACAAATGTAAATAAACCATCTGTTTCTTAAACGAGGGACATATTCATACGGCACAGAATGTTTTTCCACCTCAATGACGTCATTGATTGTTGAAATTGCAGAAATTGAAGAAAAAAAACAACAAATATCTTACAAACTTAGAATTTTCTCAATAAAGCCAAGAGAAAAAGATGTTTTATAAACACATTCTACCAGTATACGAAGTTTAAAATTTTTTAGTTACCTAGATTATATTAAAAACTGCCGTTCAAACCGAAAAGATCCAAGCCTAGAGTTAAAACTATGCGTCTCTTTTTGCCTGACCACTAACTTACGGTTGTCAAACGCTGGTGAGGGGCAAACACGCATACACACACACACACACACATGCACACATACTCACACACATTTATGTGTGTGTGTATGCGAAAGAAGAGAAAAAGGCATTAAAAAATCCAGGCAGATATAAAAAAAAACATTCAGTTTTAAACGAATTTGGTTAACTCTTTCCTAACAATAAGATACCAATAAATGCTACTGGAATAAACATCCAAGGTAATTCTTTATGTATGACAAGTAAATCCAAATATCATTTCGAAGAATTTCGAGAAATTCAGAGTATTAGACACCAAAGACGTGTATAGAGAAAATCAAATCTTTAGTTGTAGAATTCACTTTACAAAACCGATAACTGTTTCTTATTTCTTTACTGCCCACAAGGGGCTAAACATAGAGGGCACAAACATGGACAGTCAAAGGGATTAAGTCGATTACATCGACCCCAGTGCGTAACTGGTACTTAATTTATCGACCCCGACAGGATGAAAGGCAAAGTCGACCTCAGCGGAATTTGAACTCAGAGCGTAACGGCAGACGAAATACTTATTTCTTTACTACCCACAAGGGGCTGAACACAGAGAGGACAAACAAGGACAGACAAACGGATTAAGTCGATTATATCGACCCCAGTGCGTAGCTGGTACTAATTTAATCGATCCCGAAAGGATGAAGGCAAAGTCGACCTCGGCGGAATTTGAACTCAGAACGTAACAGCAGACGAAATACTTATTTCTTTACTACCCACAAGGGGCTAAACACAGAGGCAACAAACAAGGACAGACAAACGGATTAAGTCGATTATATCGACCCCAGTGCGTAACTGGTACTAATTTAATCGATCCCGAAAGGATGAAAGGCAAAGTCGACCTCGGCGGAATTTGAAATCAGAACGTAACGGCAAACGAAATACTGCTAAGCATTTCGCCCGGTGTGCTAACGTTTCTGCCAGGTCGCCGCTTTAAAGCCGATAATTGTTTCTGCTGTATTAACATGTGAAAATATAGAAAATATCTTTGAAATAAATACTTCCGGAAATACACATTATCACAACGTTTTCAAGGTGATCCAAAGTTAGTTAAATTTGCTATATTTACAAATGTTAATACAGCAGAAGGAGGCACATGGCCTAATGGTTAGAGAAGCGGGCTCGCGGTCGAGCGATCGCGCGTTCGAATCTCAACCCGAGCGATGTGTGTGTGTTTATGAGCGAAACACCTAAGCTCCACGCGGCTCCTGCAGAAGGTAATGGCGAACTTCTGCTGACTCTTTTGCCACAACTTTCTCTCACTCTTCCCTCCTGCATCTTGCAGTTCACCTGCGACGGATCGGCGTCCCGTCCAGGTGGGAAACCTATACGCCAAGGAAACTGTGAAACCAGCCCTTATGAGCCAGGCATGACTCGGGAAGGAACAAAGAATACAGCAGGGACAATTGTCGGTTTTGTAAGGTGAATTCTACAGTTAAAGAGGCCATTTTCTCTATACGATATATATATATGCTGTATTGAATACTTGACGTGGTTTTAGAGTCAGGTTTTGACTGCTATTTCAAGCATGGTGGTATCTCTTGGATACCTTTATTTATAATTAATAATTATTATAACTTCTAAGGTATTTATCTTCTTATGCTCCCAATAGATTTGATCGCTACTTAAAATAACGATCTTGTACTTATTTATGTATATTTATATATATGCTAGATGTGTCGAAACAATTGTGATTAATAATAAATTCTCGTATAACCCATCTTTCATCTTTCATTTGCCATATATATATATATATATATATATACAGTGTGTATGTGTGTGTGTAGACGCAGGCGTGGCTGTGTGGTGAGAAGCTTGCTTCCCAACCACATGGTTCTGGGGTCAGTCCCACAGCGCAGCACTTTGGGCAAGTGCTTTCTACTATAGCCTCGGGCCGACTAAAGCCTTGTGAGTGAATTTGCTAGACGGAAACGGAAAGAAGCCCATCGTATATATGTATATATCTGTGCCGTATGAATATGTCCCTCGTTTAAGAAACAGATTGGGTTTATTTACATTTCTGAAGAAAAAAGATACCATTCCCCCACCCCTAACCCTAATCCTAACTAGCGCTAACCTTAAAAGAGATTGAAATGCAATAGATCGATACAAGGTCGTAATTATGGGTGACAATTTCCTATGACACCGCTAGAAAAAACTGCCGTTCAAACCGAAAAGATCTGATATCCCTGTTTTCTAACTTAACTTATTACACACACAAACACACACACACACCACACAACACACACACACACACACAACACACACACACACACACACACACACACACACACACACACACACACACACACACTTATATATTCTTTGCGGGCATAAGACTTGAAATCTTCTTGCATTCCCTCCTTACGTCTTAGCTGACAGGAAAGATGAGGAGTGATCAGCTGAAATTCTTAGGCACTTCAAAATTTTTCGTGCTTTCCACCGATATTGCCGTGAGATGAGGAACTGTCTCTTTCTTTCTTTTCTTCTCCCCTTCTCTCTCATATCAATAGACAGTATTCCAGCTTACAATGTCGTCAGATGTTTTAGCATTCCGCTAGTATGTATGTCGTCCTCTAACTGTAGTTTTTCTAAAAAAACTCCGAAGCTGGAGCTGGGTGGGATGTGAAATTCTGTATGCAGAATGTAGCAGACAACAAATACAGCAAACCGATTTTAACACGATATTATTTATAGCTTCATCTACTTCGAGTCCCACAGTTAAAAACTACTCGTTTCGCGTGTGCAACTCCCTAACCTAGTAGACCACGCGCCTATATATATATATATATATATAATTATATATATAATATATATATATATATATATATATACATACACAGAGAGAGTGGGAGAGAGAGAGAGAATTCACAAAAAAAAAACAAAAGACGAAAAACAGGTGGTGTAGACAACAAACAGATGCATTTGTATAACGCTCGGGAAGTGAAAAAGTCTTTAACGTTTCGAGTCTACGCTCTTCCACAGAAAGGAACACAGAAAGAAACAAGGAGAGAATATATATATACATATTGCGTTGGTGCCTTTTTCAGTAAATTTTAATTAAGAAAAACAATAACAATATTTAATTAAAACATCTTTAAATGACGATCTGGCCGTCTGTCAAGCAGTAATTGAAGTAGATGGCGAAGATGCTCCGGAATACTCATTTAAAGATGTTTTTGTTACATCTTGCTATTGTTTTTGTTGGATACATATGTTGAAAAAAAAAAACGCAATAATTATGCACCAACCCAATACACGCATACACACACACACATATTGTAATGTTGTTATCAGTCTGAATATGCTAGATGCACGTTCGAATTGGGGAACAAGCTACTCATACTGCGTTGTGTCACAGAAAATATTTTCCATGACGAAACGCACTGAGTAGCTTGTTCCCCAGTTCGAACGTGCATCAAGCATATTCGGACTGATAACATTACAATCTTACTTACTGCGGCTTAGCGCTCGCCTTTGTAATATATATATATATATATATTATATAATATATATATATACATGTATGTATGTGTGTATGTACGTATGAGTTTCTGCGTTTGTCCCCCGCCATCGCTAGACAACGATGCTGATGTGTTTATATCCCCTAACTTAGCCGTTCGATTTCTTCAACTAAAACTCTTTAAGGCGGTGCTCCAGCATGGCCGCAGTTAAATGACTGAAATCAAAGAATAAAAGAATATATATATAAATAAATAATTAAATAAATATATATATATATATATATATATAATACAAAATGAGATACGAACGCAAAAATCCGCGACAGCTAGGTGAAACAAAAAGGGACAACAAAACATCCAGATAGGCGATACAAAGAAAACAAGGACGGGTCGTTCGAAGTACTCTTTCCTCAGTCAAGCACCAGATTATCCTCGCAATTTCGGCTGACTGAGGAAAGAAAACTTCGAATAACCCGTCCTTGTTTTCTTTGTATCGCCTATCTGGATGTTCTGTTGTCCCTTTTTGTATCACCTACCTGTCCGGATGTTTTGTGTTCTTGTCCCATTTTGTATTATATATATATATATATTATATATAAAATCCGTTCTGTGTGTGTGTGTGTTCTATGATCTCGGGCATCCTCCATCCGATTGCGCTCAAATTTGATATGTAGATACCGACGGTATCAGGGCGTGTATAAGTCTTGAAAAAATTACAAAAATCGATTCCAGGTGAGAATGAGATCGATAAAGCCGTGGGAAGGTGCATTTGTACGCGCAAGTACATCAGCTGTTGCGATCGATACTACGCGTACGGTGAGAAAAATGCACGTTCAATTTGCGCAAAAAAAAAGCCGGCTGGCTTGAAATAATGCCACAAAATGGGACGATCGGACAAGTTTTGAGAAAATTTGGTTTAAATGTTTGACAACTCAGCACCGTCCATTGGACCGGGGGGGGGGGCGTTTTGCTCGTATATATTATATATATATATATATTATATATATATATATATATATATATATATATATATAGCGCCGTACGTACACTTTGGTCTCTTATATATATATATATATATATAAAATTTCTGTTCACTTTTCTTCAATCTTTATATTTTATATTTCAACTTTTTTTCCTAGCCATCATTTCATTCATTCAGAAAATGAAATGGAAACCGTCCTGAAATATTCTTCTCAAATAGACAGAGATGAATGAACTTCCAAACAACTCAAAACTAACACACACAACCACACACACACAGATGTAAACGGTGTCGCCCAGTCCATCTATTCCTATGACAACATAAACGACAGCGTAAAAAAGGCAAGGATATCAACGATTGGTGTGAAGAAAACAATGAGCTATGGTGGAGAGTAAGGAAGGAGGTTGTCAAAAGTGATTTATAGCTGAAGGAAAATTAGAAAAGCATAGGAGCTAAGTGAGGGGGAAGCGAGCGAGAGAGAGAGAGGTGAGAAAGGGGAAAGAGAGAGACCGAGTGAGTTAATAGAATGATACATAGAGATAAACAGAGTGAGAATGAGGGAGAGAGGGGGAAAATAAAATGAGAAAGAAGAAAATAAAGAAAGAGAGAAAGAAGAGAGAAGAGAGAAGAGATAGAATTGAAATATCGGAGACAGAAAGAAAGAAAAGAAAGAAAGAAAGAAAGAGAAGAGAGAGAAAGGAATGAATGAAGGAAGAAGAGAGAGAGAAGAGAGAGAATTAAAATATCGGAGAAAGAAAGAAAGAAAGAAGAGAGAAGAGACAGAATTGAAATATCGGTGAAAGAAAGAAAAAAAGAAAGAAAGAAAGAAAGAGACAGAATTGAAGTATCGGAGACAGAAAGAAAGAAAGAAGAAAGAAAGAAAGAAAGAGAGAAAGAAAGGAAGAAAGAAAGAAGAGAGAGAGAAAGAAAGAGAAGAGACGGAATTGAAATATCGGAGGCAGAAAGAAAGAAAGATAGAAAGAAAGAAAAATGAAAGAAAGAAAGAAGAGAGAAGAGACAGAATTGAAATATCGGAGAGAAACAACTAAAAATATTAGATTGTTTCAAAAACACTGAGAGAGATTGGGAAGTGAGAGGGAGAGAGTGAGTGAGAGAGAGAGGGAGAGAGAAAGTGAAAGAGAGGGAAGACAGAAAGAGATGTAGAGAGATGGAAAAATGGCAGACATAAGCTGTAAAAATATCGAACAAACTGTGGGTGTAGAATTAGTTTGGACTATTGAAAATTGTCAGTAATGTTTCTATGTTATTATAATTGTATCATTAATGTAGAGAGAAATTGCCAGCGATAAAGGCGAAACAAAATACAACAGCAAGAACATTCGATTGTATGAGTGTATTTTGCGTGTGTAAACTGGATAACAAAAGGATAAAAACTCAAGAAGAAATGGAGAACATTTGAAAACATTTTTCATTGAAAATAATACACAGAAGACGTGATTGAAGTCAATGAGATTAATGAGAGGGAATTTAGCGAGATCATTACTGGCAGATAACAAATCTGTGGGAATTTATATTTATAAAACAAAAAGAAAATGGCTGAACAGTAGTGTTTTCGTCGCACACTTGAATATAGAGGAGGGGAGAAGAAGAAAGAAGGGCAGAAAGAGAAAGAGAGAGTGTATGTTTGTGTATATCTGTGTGTGTTTGTTTGAGTGTGAGAGTGGTGTGTGTGTGTGTATGTGCGTTTGTGTGAGTGTGTGTGTGAGAGATAGAGTGTATGTGTATTTGTGTGTGTGAGAGAGAGAGAGTGTGTATGTGTGTGTGTGTGAGAGAGAGAGTGTATGTGTATGTGTGAGTGTGAGAGTGTGTGTGTGTGAGAGAGAGAGAGTATGTGTATGTGCGTTTGTGTCTGTGTGGGAGTGTGTGTGGGAGGGAGAGAGAGAGGGTGGATGTTCGTATGTGTGAAAAAGAGGGTCTGAGAGAAAATATGCGTTTGAGAGATAAAGAAAGAAAGAAAGAAGGTAAAAAGAAAGAGAGACAGACAGACAGAGTGGGAGAAGGAGAGAAAAAGCGCAGAAGAGGTGTGAAAAAAAAGAACAGGATAAGATGGATAATAATGATAATTTTTTCTACTATAGGCACAAGGCCTGAAATTTTGGGAGAGGGTGATAGTTAATTACATAAACCCCAGTATATCACTGGTACTTTATCGACCCCGTAAGGGATGAAAGACATAGTCGACCACAGCAGAATTTCAACTCAGAACATGAAGACAGACGAAATACCTATTTCTTTACTACCCACAAGGGGCTAAACACAGAGGGGACAAACAAGGACAGACAAACGGATTAAGTCGATTATATCGACCCCAGTGCGTAACTGGTACTTATTTAATCGACCCCGAAAGGATGAAAGGCAAAGTCGACCTCGGCGGAATTTGAACTCAGAACGTAGCGGCAGACGAAATACCGCTTAGCATTTCGCCTGGCGCCCTAACGTTTCTGCCAGCACACCGCCTTACATACATACATACATACATACATATATATATATATATATATATATATATATATATAGAGAGAGAGAGAGAGAGAGAGAGAGAGAGAGAGAGAGAGAGATAACTATATAATATATAGTTAATTTTGATCTCCATGTGAATTAGGACACGCACGCCCCAGATTACTGTTGCTAAGTCACTGTCACATAACTGAACTGACCGGTGTCTTAGATCGAATTAACGGCATATTGCCCACTGGATATAATTCCCTACACAATCATGTCCGTAGAGATAAATTCTGTCTTTGCATGCAACTGGTCAACTAGAAACTGTGATCAATTGTTTCTCTTGCGCTGATTAAGTTTGCAGTTGATGTTGGATGTCAGCACTTGAGTTATTATTGTATTTTATGATTAGGTATTGGTTCTCTACAACTGAAATCAAACACTCCAGTTTTGTTTATTGTCCAGAGCTTTTGAGCCATACTTGCTGTTTATATTGACTAACTTCTTCTTTGTCGATGTTGGTCAAGAATGTTGTTCTTATCTAATCTTAAATCTTCTATGAAATTAGTTTCCAATTTTCAGTTTACTGTTTCTTCATAGAGAGCAGGCGCGTGGCTTAGTGGCTAGGGTACTGGGCTCATGAACGTAAGATTATGAGTTCCATTCCTGGCGGCGTGTTGTGTCCTTGAGCAAGACACTTTATTTCACGTTACTCCAGTCCACTCAGTTGCGAAAATAGGGTGGAATCTGTTATTTAAAGGGGACCCTGGCGGCGTGTTGTGTCCTTGAGCAATACACTTTATTTCACGTTACTCCAGTCCACTCAGTTGGGAAAAATGAGTTGTACCTGTAATTTAAAGGGGTCCAGCCTTGTCTATTTGGTGTGTCACGCTAAATCTCCTTGAGAACTACGTTAAGGCTACGCATGACTGCGAAGTTCTCTTTGCACGTTAATTTCTCGAGCAGGCTGTTCCGTTGATCGAATCGACTGGAGCCCTCGTCGTCATAACGGAAGGAGTGCCAGGCTATATAGAGTAGGGATTAGCAACAGGTAGGCCATTAAAATGTCCTCTGTGGGCCTCGGATTTTTACAGCGAATGTATTTATGAGACACTGAGCAGTTGTTGATATAACGTTGTGTCACGATTTGTTTAATCTTTTGCTAACATTATAATTATGGGAGAGGAGTGTTAAGTACGCGGATATAATTTGATAAGCAAGATATTTGATGTGCAGGTAAACCACAGGTGGAAGTGAAAAAAGTAGTCTTTTACTCTTGGTTTATCTTTTATCTTCTTGTTTCAGTCGTTGGATTGCGTCCATGTTTAGCCGAACAAATTGCCGCCAGTACTTATTCTATTGGTTTCTTTTTGCCGAACCACTGGGTCACATGAACGCAAACAAACTCCAAGACAGGTGTCAAGCGAGGGATAAACAGGATTAGCACACACATACACGCGCAGGTACACACAGACATTTAACACACACACGCGCGCGCGCACGAAACTCGGAGTTTTATCTTGGCTACCGAATAATTATCACATATTATTTTACAGATGAATTTCCTCTATTTATATAATATCGAGGTCTCTTTCTTTCTTTTGTTATCTTACCGTTTTTATCAATATATATATATATATATATATATACATATCACCATCACGTGACTGACTAGTCCATCAGATGTAGTTACACATCGCTGGTCACAATGCGTTCGCATTGTTTCAGCCTTCGAATGACGCCACCCCGCTGGCTAAGCGAGCAGGCCAACAGAAGAAAGAGTGGGAGAAAGAGTGGTGAAAGAGTACAGCAGGGATCACCACCCCCTGCCGGAGCCTCGTGGAGCTTTTTAGGTGTTTTCGCTCAATAAACACTCACAACGCCCGGTCTGGGAATCGAAACCGCGATCCTACGACCGCGAGTCCGCTGCCCTAACCACTAGGCCATTGCGCCTCCACATATATACATATGTGTCATCATATATTATGTAAGTAAACAAGATAATATTCAGTATTTTTGGAAGATTCTGATGCATTTGTTTAGTGGAGTAAATATTGTTTTTTTCCCAAGTCACCCCCGGCTCTATAAGTATTTAAGCGTTAATTCTGTTCCCTTTGGAAATCTATAAAATACAGTTGCAACAAATTCTTGAATACTCGTCAGTTCAACCAGAAATTGGGAGGTTTATCAATATCCTTATTTCCTCTGTAACAAATAATATAAATAATTTGAAATCCCCAGAGTGAATGCCATTTTCTGTTTGTTTATCTTCTTGGCATAATTTTGTTCTTTATCACTCTCTCTTTCTCTCTCTCTCTCTCTCTCCTCTCTCTCTCTCTCTCTCTCTCTCTCTCTCTCTCTCTGCCTCCTCCTGTCTCTGTCTGTCTGTCTGTCTCTGCGTGTCTTGAATGTATTTAGATACGTCTATGTGTTTATGAATACACACACACACACACACACACACACACATATATATATATATACATATATATTTATACATGTATGCATGTATATTTATGTGTCTATATGTGTTTGCATGTGCGTGTGTGTGGTGTATGGTGTGTGTGTGTGTGTGTGTGTGCGCGTGTGAATTGGGTGGTAAAATGCTAGATCAATCAGTAATCGACCATTCGAAACTGCTGCAAAGATAGGACTACATCGAATAAATTGTATACGTAACTTCTCATATAAATTCATTCCATGCACCACCCACTCTCTACCCCACCTCTCTCTCTCTCTCTCTCTCTCTCTCTCTCTCTCTCTCTCTTCTTCTCTCTCTCTCTCTCCGAATGTTCAAAGACAACTGGTGGACCCGTGCAGCTGCCGAGATGTATCGAAGAGATTGGAAAAAGGCCACTCAGAAGGCCTCCACGACGAAGGGAAACGGATTTAGTTCAACGATTTATGACCATGATGGAAAAGAATGGTGCAACCAATAAAAAAAAACTTTGAGCGCATTGTGACAAGGGATGTATAACAACACCCAATTGTCTGGTCGATACAAAGATCCACTGATACAGTAAGACAATGATACAGTGATACATTTATATATACAAGTACATATATATGTGTGTATGTATATATATATATATATATATATATATATATATATATATATATATATATAATATAAGTTCAGCAAAATTTAGATTCAAATGAATATGGTACATAAGTTAGATGCACCGGAATTTTGTATGGTATTATCCATATAAATCAAATGGGGTGAAAACCTCTATAAATGGCTGATGATCGCCCAACATTTTAAAACTGTTGTAATACTTACAATGTTTAATAAAATGATGTAGCCTGAAACGATCGTACCAAATTACCGAAGATTTCCTGTTGCTTATTTTTGATATATATATATAATATATATATATATATATATATATATACATATGAGAGACGACGCCAGGCAATCAGCATCACTCGGGCTCATCACAGATTCCGCATAAGACCACTAGCGTAGCTAGAGTGTGTGCCGACCGGGCTGGACCGCCTCTACCTACTCCCTAGTTACGCTAGGGCATAAATCACGTGCCTGCTCGAAGAATTTCACGTTTTTCTCAATATTTCTAGCCCCAAATGGCTTATTTTTTTATATCTAGCACTATGTCTTTCTCCATTTCTAAGTTAAGGGTTAAAATAAACCAACCCTGCAAAACGCAACTGATCTTTACACACAGACGCGCAGAATAACTTCAATCAAATAACGACAGCAGAGTGCACAATAAACATTGGCGAGACTAGAAAAAAACAAGCAACAATTGATGAAGGGTCGTTCTTTATGTTGTTTGTTTTGTTTTCCATTAGTGTCTCTCGTTGTTCGAAAAAATAGTTCATGTTCCATGTACTCGTGCTTCGTATTTTTTTTTTTTTTTGTTGTACACGTTTCATGACGGCCTATGCCCACATATGCTTATATATACACGTATAGATGTAATTATGTACATATACGTACGTATATATGTATATGCATATATGTGGAAGCGCAATGGCCCAGTGGTTAGGGTAGCGGACTCGCGGACTTAGGGTCGCGGTTTCGATTCCCAAACCGTTGTGAGTGTTTACTGAGCAAAAACACCTAAAGTTCCACGAGGCTCCGGCAAGGGGTGGTGGCGATCCCTGCTGTACTCTTTCGCCGCAACTTTCTCTCACCCTTTCTTCTGCTCGCTTAGCCAGCGTGGTGACGTCATTTGATGGCTAAAACAATGCGAAGCGCATTGTGACCAGCGATGTGCAGCAACATCTGATAGTCTGGTCGGTCACGTGATCACGTGATATGCATATATATATATATTACTTGGCGGCGAGCTGGCAGAAACGTTAGCACGCCGGCCGAAATGCGTAGCCGTATTTCGTCTGCCGTTACGTTCTGAGTTCAAATTCCGCCGAGGTCGACTTTGCCTTTCATCCTTTCGGGGTCGATAAATTAAGTACCAGTTACGCACTGGGGTCGATATAATCGACTTAATCCGTTTGTCTGTCCTTGTTTGTCCCCTCTGTGTGTAGCCCCTTGTGGGTAGTAAAGAAATATATATTATTATTATTAAGGCAGTGAAGGTGGTAAGCTGGCAGAATTGTTAGCATGCCAGGCAAAAGGTTTAGCGGCATTTTGTCTGTCTTTACATTCTGAGTTCAAATCCTATTAAGGTCAACTTTACCTTTCATTCTTTCAAGTACCAGTTACGCACTGAAGTTGATATAATCGACTTAATCCGTTTGTCTGTCCTTGTTTGTCCCCTCTGTGTTTAGTCCCTTGCGGGTAGTAAAGAAATGTATATATAAATGTGCGTGTGTATACGCACACACCCACACACACACACAGAGCACTCACTTACATCCGCGCACACACACACTCACACAAACACACACAAACACACTTATGCTCAATAGATTGTACTAGGCAACTCTCAATGAAGACCATCCCGAAATCTAGAAATTAGTGAATTGGAACGGATGTCAATTTTCGCATTCAATTCTATTAATATTTTCCTTTATTGTTTTTGTTTTTTAAAGCCTTTGTTGTCGTCGTCGTCGTTTCTGGTACTTGTGTTAACGGAATCACACTTCCAGACAATGATCAAAGAATAGCAACAACAACGATAAAACTGTTAGTATTTATGCAAGAATCCGTTTGCAGAAGTCGACGTCATCAAAATTGCTATCGATCTCTCACGTAGTTGTACGAAATGAATCAGTTCAGAAAAAAATCGAGATGGCGAATTTTGTTTGCGCCGCCATATTAGTGAAGAGGGTCTCACAATGGCTACACTTGGTGACTTCGTGACTAATTCTTTTTTTTTTGCAACGAAGTCTACTGCCGTTAATCGAATTGTGTAACATCTGCTCGTGACTTCCACCCCGTTTTACATGAGTAGATAGATAGATAGATAGATAGATAGATAGATAGATAGATAGATAGATAGATAGATAGATAGATAGATAGACATACAGACATACAAATATATATATGTCGGAAGTATAAAGAGTTGAATAACACCTGTGTTTATCTCCATTTATTTATTTATCTATCAATCTATCTATCTATTTATATATAGGAGGATTACGTCGATTGCATCGACTCCAGCACTTGATTGGTACTTAATTTATTAATCCCGAGAATTATTAAATCCCTCATTCTCATTTAATTGTATATATTATAATTGTTTCTTTATTCATACGTTTCGTCTAATTCGATACCCTGACCCCAATGTTTGTTTTGTCTGTCCTCGTATCGTCCCCTCTTTTTCCCAACCTCGTGGTTAATAAAGAAATTGACTGAGAAGGAGACCGGAAGAGAGAGAGTGGGGATGGAAGGAGAGAGAAAGAAAGACAGATAGACAGATGGACAGACAGAGGCATACATACGCGTGCACTCCTGGACACATACCCACGGGTAAGTCAACGAGAGTGTCTATGCTCTATTACCTGAGTACTACATTGTACTTCGTATATTTGTGAACGATTGGAATACTTCCCAGGTTCAATACACTTTAACTGCAACAGATCATTATAATCGAATTAAATTAGGGCAGTGAATGAGAATAAATTTTTGTCAGATGTTAATTAATAAAACCTGCTACACAAATTTTTAAAAAAATATATCTGCTCATATAACAATAGAGTATCAATAATTATTTTTCTAATAAATAACATTGGTTGAACGGATCATGACATAACTAATAAAGCAGTAGTTATCGTAATCTATGCAAATGTTTCATCTGCATAAAATCAATTCGGTATTTTTAAACAGCTATGAAAAATGTGGATCTTTACCTTTTGACCGACAGATTTAAAAAATAATCTTTTGTAACTAAACACTTTCAAACTTCGGATACTGGTAGAATGTGTCATATAAAACATCTTTTACTCTTAGCATTTTTGAGAAAAGTTTATATATTAAGAAGTTATTTCACGTTAATGTTCTCGTATTTCGGTAATTTCAGCCAATCCATGACGTGTATTCAGCTGAATAAAATTACTGCCGTTGTTTGTCAACAAGGACTTCCGGTGGTGTATATTATGTATGTGTTTATGCTTGTGTTTGCAGTTATATGTATATGTCCGTATGTGTGCGTTTGAGTGTAGACGGATGCATGTAGTTATATATGTATGTATATATGTGTGTATGTATATTCGTGTTTATGCTTTGCTAGCAAGGTCCAATTATATTGAAACGTATGTTGATTTCACTGACCTCGATAACTACGAGAATTAATGTTTCATTAATTGAGTTTATCAAAATTATCTCCCCTTTTTTCTATAACATTTACCTATAATTACCTTCACGTTTTCTGTGTAAGTAACTAACAAATATCACTGTCTTCTTTTTCTTTCTCAAACTAAGAAGAGAATTTCAATGTATCAAAAATATTTTGTCAACGTTATTTTGTACATATACATGTCTAAATCTATCTATCTATCTAATTATCTATCTATCTATCTATCTATTTATCTATCTATCTATCTATCTATCTATCTATCTATCTGTCCGTCTATCTGTCCGTCTATCTGTCTATCTGTCTATCTATCTGTCTGTCTCTCTATCTGTCTGTCTATCTATCTATCTATCTATCTATCTGTGTATCTATCTATCTATCTGTCTGTCTGTCTGTATGTCTGTCTGTCTGTCTGTCTGTCTGTCTCTGTGGGTATACATACTTATACACACAAACACATACACACGCATATTTGTTTGTATCTGTGTGTGCCCATGTGTATATTCACAGTGTATTTGTGTGCGTACAGTTGCAGCTATTTTCTCAAACATAGATGTAAAGCTCTACTCCTTAAGGTGGGAAGGACGATGCCCGAAACGTTGAAGATTTCACTCTCCATGGCTCACAGCTCTTCACTGTAGTCTTTCTGTCGCTTTATATGCACACACACATACACACACGCGCGCGCGCGCACACGCACACACGCGCGCAAACTCATACATACACATATATAGTTCGAATGTATAATGAATCAGCTTTTACCTTTTAGTAGTCGGATGCTTGAAGAATGCGTTTTGTATGACGTAATGTGTGAAATATGAATATAAAGCCACGCTATTGAAACATATGTAGCACGGATTGAACTTGTATCGTTCATTTATATTTAATGATATTCACGTACCGCCTGACATACGTAACTAATGTTATTACTGAGCTTGGAGTTGCGGAGTACATGACATCATTAAATAATCACGCTTAATTCTATAATGGAATACTAAAATGGGAATATTATTGATTGATGCTGTTATCAATTTGTTAATGTTCCTAGAATGTAAACTGCTTGCCAGTAACATACTGGAACCTACTGAGCTAATAACAGCAATCGATGTGATCCAAACCAAGTATATGTGTATGTATAATTTGTAGCGCCTGCAGAAAGGGGAAGACTCGTGGCTTTAGTAGGGTCTCCTAGAGTGGCAAGATTGATGCCGTTAATGTTCCTTTTGAACTTTTCTAAGTCAATACCTGTTAGAAATACAAACACAAGAATGGAGATGAGATTCCAGTGTGCCAATGTTCTGGAGAGGAAGAACTGATTGAAGTGTTAGTGAGGAGCCTAGTGGAGTGGGGTTAGACACAACAAGGCTGACAAGAATTGCTCGAGCGTCACGGAAGTGCTTGAGCAAAGAAGGTACAGGATCAGACATTATCATCGCAGTAGATAAATTAAAACGTCGCCCTTTTCAAGCCTAGCCAGGCTCATGGGCACGGTTTCCCGGTTTCTGTGGCGTATGTCCCCCACCCCACCCTCCCAGGTGGACGGGACGCCAGTCCATCGTAGCGTTACTCAAGAAACAGGAAGAGAGAGTGAGAGAAAGTTGTGGTGCAAGAATACAACAGGGGTCGCCACCACGCCCAGTCTGGGAATCAAAACTACGATCCTCCGACCGCGAGTTCGCTGCCCTAACCACTGGGCCATTGCGCCTCCACCATCACAGTAGAAAAGACAGTAAAAACGCGTGTATAAGTGTGTGAGAGATAGAGATAGGCCTGGTATATGTACCTGTGTATGTGTTGATATGTGAGAGAAAGTATACGTCGCCATGTATGTTTGGATGTGTGAGAGTACAGGTATAAGTATCTATGTGCGTGTGTAAGTATGTATGTCTACGTGTGTGTGTATAAATACATACAAGTGTTTGTGTATGAAGGGGTATGTGTACCTATATGTCTATCAGTTTATGTAGACGGGCTTATATATTTATGAGTGTGTACGCATGCGTGTATGTATTTGTAGCCCTCTCTGAGCATTTATATGAGTGTGTACTCGTGTGTATGTACGTGTGTGCGAACAGTTCGGTCTCTCTCTCTCTCTCTCTCTTGCTTGCTCTCTCTCGCTCTCCCTCTTCCTATTTCTCTCTGTCTCTCCCTCGATATATACATACATATATATATATATATATATATATATATATGGGAAGCAGATATGTGTATTTATATATGTGTATGCATGTGTAATATCTCTGTGTGTATATGCATGTATATATGTGTGTATATATCTGAGTGGACAGTCTTATATTTCTCCATGTGTGTGTGTGTGTGTGTGTGTGTGTGTGTGTGTGTATATGTGTGTGTGTGTGCGTGTGGTATGTTTGTGAGAGTTAATGTTTTCAAAAAGCAATTAGTTTATCAAAATAAATTATATTCCGCTCTAACTGGTGGCGGTGATTTAACTGGCCACTGAACATGGATTCTTAAAGCGCGGTTTAATTATTTTTCCGAGAGCTGATTGTTGTTGTTGGTGGTGGTGGTGTTGTTACTGTAGCGGTAATAATGCAGTTGTCGAGATTAGTGGTGTTAGTGGCGGTGGTGGTAGTAGTAGTAGTGGTAGTAGTGGTGGTGGTGGTGGTGGAGATGGTGGTCATTATGGGGGTGGTGATTGTGGTTGCTGCGGTGCTGTCGATGATGCTTTTGGTGCTGCTGTTCTTCTTCTTCTTCATTTTCTTGGTGGTCATTGTGGTAACTGTGGTGGTAATAGTAATTGTAGTAGTGGAGGTGGTGTTAGTGGCGTTTGGGATGGAGGTTGGTTGGTTGTTGTTGTTGTTGGTGGTGTGGTGGTGGTAGTGGTAGTGGTAGTGGCGGTTTTTTGCTGTAGTACTGGTTATAGAGGTGATGGTCGTGGTCACTGCTGTTGCAGTGGTGGCAGAATTGGTCCTTGTTAGAATGATAGTTGTCATCGTTGCTGCTGCTGCTGTTGTTGTTGTTGTTGTTGTGGTGGTGGTGGTGGTGACAGGAGTAGTAATTCTTTCTGTTGTTGTTGTTGTGTTTGCTTTAATTCTTGCAGTGTTCATTGTTAATTTCTGTGTTAATAATTGTTGCGTTATTTCTTCTTGTTCTAACATTAATGATAGTTATTGTTGTTTTTTTGGTGCTTATCTAGCCTCAAATAATCCCCAGATAATCCCCCAATCAAATACACTAACTGGCAGAATCGTTAGAACGTCTGGAAAATACCTTGCAGAATTTCTGTCGTCTCTTTACGTTTTAAGTTCAATGCCCGCGACGGTTAACTTTGTCATTCATCCCTCAATGGTCAATAAAATGAAGTACCAGTGAAGTTCTATGGTCAATAGTATCTAGGCGGCAAACTGGCAGAAACGTTAGCATGCCAGGCGAAATATTTAGCGGTATTTCGTCTGCCGCTACGTTCTGAGTTCAAATTCCGTCGAGGTCGACTTTGTCTTTCATCCTTTCGGGGTCGATTAAATAAGTACCAGTTACGCACTGGGGTCGATATAATCGACTTAATCCGTTTGTCTGTCCTTGTTTGTCCCCTCTGTGTGTAGCCCCTTGTGGGCAGTAAAGAAATATGTATCGACAAACCTTCTATCAAAACTACTGGCCTCGTGCCAAAAGAAGAAGGCGTTGTCATCTCACGTACTGAGTTCAAATTCTGCCGAGATCGCATTTACCTTTCGTCCTTTCAAGGTCGACGCAGTTAGTACCAACAGAGCACGGATTCGATGTGATCGACTTCCCCCTGCCCTCAAAAACTGCTGGCCTCGTGCCAAAATTTGGAACCTATTATTATTATTATTATTATTATTATTATTATTATTGTTGTTGTTGTTGTCATTAGCAAAAAAAAAGAGTGCCATTGTCATCAAATGAACGGTATTTCGACATCTCGTGTGTCTTCCACGGGTTAAAAAAATAAACGTGTCAATCTACTTCATTTTGGTTAATATTTATAGGTTGAGGTAACTCCTATAAATATAAATCTCAATAATCTTTCTGCGGATTTTTGCAGAACATAGGATGGTGCTTTTCTGCGGGTCAATAATACAAGTTTCAATTCCAATATCTTCCAAGTCTTTTAAGTAAAATTATGGATGTTGTGCCAAGTGTACCAATTGCTACAAGAATAATTGTTGTCTTGAAATAGTTGTTGTCTTGATCTGTCTATACAACTTTTTGTAACTAAACACTTTCAAGCTTCGGATACTGGTAGAATGTGTCATATAAAACATCTTTTACTGTTAGCATTTTTGACAAAAACTTATATTTACGAAGTTATTTCACGTTAAAGTTCTCGTATTTCGGTAATTTCAACCAATCCATGACTTGTATTCAGCTGAATAAAATTACTGCCGTTGTCTGTCAACAAGGACTTCCGGTGGTGTATATTATGTATGTGTTTATGCTTGTGTTGGAGTATATGGCCGTATGTGTGCGTTTGAGTGTAGACGGATGCATGATATTCTCAATTTTTTCAGTTTCTTTGGTATCGACTCTGCTATCATAGGGAATGGCAAAATCTATGATCTTACACTGTCCATGATTATATCTGATCTTTTTGTTTTAATGACATGGTAAGTCTTTATAGGGAAATCCCACAAGATCTCGTAATTCTTAGTTTCTCTCACAGCCTCTTATTCGTGTTTATACGAATTTTCTGTTGTTTTTGAAGCCAGACACTCAGCTAACATCCCAATGCGCTCTTTTGCCTAAATAGTCACGTCTGCACTTATACACTTTTTATGCTATAATAATAATAATTATTATTATTGTTGTTATTATTGAGTGAGAGAGCAGTGTATGCCATCAAAGTGACATTGGGGTAAAATATACGAAGCCCAGTTTACCCGTCATGATTACCCGTCCGATAAGGGTACACCAGGCACATGCATAACAACCATATGTGCGCGACATGGTGATCTCATATCAAGATAAATAGCGCATGACCTTGCAGGTGGGGCCTAGTTAGAGTTTTTTTTCAAGTTGAGTAACCCACCCCGGTCAAAAGGTCCCTGAATAAGGATTGTTTCCAAAAGTGAATTATTCAAATCCCAAAGAATCCCTCTCAACACATAGCTATGATGCTCCCCTACAACTTCTGCTCATGATTAGAGATGCACATATCGTCAGCCACTAAGGGACATGCTCAACTGGTTAAGGTCAAACAACTGACAAGCAAATCTGTGGTATTGATCAGAATATTTACTGTAGCCCATCTTTTATACCGAGACAAAACAATGTATACATGATAACACTTCCAATCAGTTAAGATCAGAAGGCTTGAGAGCCACAGCCTGATACTGCATCAAGGCATTTATTTTTTTTTTTTTTTTTCCTTCTTTCTTCAAAATTTCTTCCGTTTCTCGCCGAGTGTTTTCCATACACCTAGGGCAGAGAAGGGCATTGTATGCATTCCCAGATTACACGCGCAAATTCACAGATAAAATATGTATTTAAAAATTAATAAATAAATGAATTCATGAATGGATGTTGTTTTCACATTGATAATGCTCTTCTCAGTACATGAGCCGTTCCAGTTAATACGATTTTTTGCACTTCCTGTAGGGATGGTGAGCCTGGAATCATTTTCAAATAGGTTTCAGTACCTTTTTTTATCATTCCTAGAGATATTATTATTATTATTATTATTATCGTTATTATTATTATGGTGGCAAGCTAGAAAAATCGCTAGCACTTCCGACAAAGGTGCTTGGTAGCATTTTGTTTACACCGGACTTGCTAGCCTTGTGACAAGATTTGAAACCGTTACTATTGTCTTAAACCTGAGGTCTTGATATCTTGGGGGAGGACCAATGCTTTTTCATTTTACTGTATTTTATTCCGTATAATACCCTCGCTACCATTCTTCCTGGCCTCTCTAAAAACGGTAAACAGTCAGGAATTCAGACAGTATGATCAAACATTGGTATTATCCGCTAAGTTGGTAATGTCTAAGTTGTGTGAAATAACCGCAGTGTTCTACTTCACCAAACACAACTCATTCCAGAACTGATAATTGCAATTAGATGAGAAAAGTGCATATGAAAAGTACAAAATATAAGAATGCCTTGGAATAATAGAATAGAATAGAATAGAATAGAGAAAGAGAGGAGTTGCTGGTGAAGAGGATCGGAAGGACAGAGTGTAAGGAAAATGAGAAGGAGTAGAATAGAAGGGTTGAGTGAGATAAAAACGGGAACTGCGATATAAGCATATATATATATATATAATATATATATATATATTTCCAAGAAAGTTAGAGGTTGTGAATCCAACCAACTAAGGGATAATATCTATACAATATACTGCTGGTAGAATACCCAAATATATTTTATATCTTATATGTAAAGCATAATGTTATACATGTATGTATATTCTCGTAATTGTCAGTTTAGTAAATAAATAAATAAGTTAACAAAATATAATATCTATAAGCTGATGAACCACCTATTGATCTCCTCCATTTTCTTATTGCTCTCTCTCTCTCTATATATATATATGTGTGTGTGTGTGAGTGTTTGTGTGTGTATGTACACATACACATATATGTTATATATGTTAAGAAAGAGAGAGAGGGTAAGATAATAGGATTGTGGAATGCAGAAAAACTGGGGACAATGGAATAAGGGAGATTTATGAGATAAAGAAAGGAAGGTCCAGTAGAGGAGAGTAAGAGAAAGAGGGAACAGGAAGAGAGTGTGCGAGATAGTTGGGGAAGAAAGACAAAAATAGAGAGGTGAAGAGAAAAAGAGAGAGAGAGAGAGAGAAAAAATTAGAGAGGGAGGGTGGAGGTGAGAGAGAGAGGTGAGAGAGTGAGAGAGAGATGGTGAGAGAGTGGGAGAGAAGGTGAGAAAGTGACAGAGAGAGAGAGAAGGTGAGAAGTGGGAGAGAAGGTGAGAAAGTGACAGAGAGAGAGAGAAGGTGAGAGAGTGGGAGAGAGAGAAGGTGAGAGAGTGGGGGAAAGACAGAGAGAGAGAAGGTGAGAGAGAGTGAGAGAGAGAGAAGGCGAGAGAGAGAGAAGGTGAGAGAGAGAGAGAAACGTAGAAAAAGTATAAAAACACAAAACAAACAAAATTAAACTGGTTGAAATAATTTTTTTTTAAATATAAAGAGAGAAAAAAATCATAAAAAGAAGGATGAAAAAAAAGGAAATTATAATGGGAGAATGGGTGGTTGAAGCAAAGCTGGGCATGGATGGAAGGATTAGGTGACAAGATTAAATTATGTGTCGCTGAAGATGCGCCGTTTTATTTCAGCTTCCTTTGTATTTTTTGGGTTTTTTTTAAGATTTCCTCTGCAACACTACGTCAGCCTTATTGTCGCTAATGTTGTCACAAAGTCTAAAGTTTTCAGCAATAATTGGTTAATACTGACTTCATTAACACTTAGCAGTGTCACGTGGTTACACGTTTGGGCTTTGAGTGTCACTTTTTGTTATTTAATTATTATTTTTTTTCTTGTTATAACTTTTTTTTTTGTTTGAGCTTTCCAAAGAGCTCGGTCACGGGTTCACTGCATTTGTAACGATGGCGAGAGGGTGACTAGGGAGAAGGTGATTAAGTCGGGCGGAGTAAATATCACAAGGTGTCTTCATTTGAAAGCACCAGATATTTTCTGGAGAGAGTGACTAGGGAGTAGATGTATAAGTCGGGTGGAATAAATATCACAAGGTATCTTCATTTGAAAGCACCAGATATTTTCTGGAGAGAGTGACTTGGGAGAATGTGTATAAGTCGGGCGGAATAAATATCACAAGGTATCTTCATTTTAAAAGCACCAAATATTTTCTCGTCGATGTTTACATACGTCTGCGGCCGACTTATACAAAGAAACATAAAAACATACACACACCTACACCAAGATAATGCACATAATGAAAGACATTCACACACACACACACACACACAAAGAAGCATGCATACACTGTGTGTTTGTCGCGCACATATGGTTGCGATGCATGTGCCTGGTGTACGGGGCGTCATGATGGATAAACTAGGCTTCGTATATTTTACTCCAGTGTCATTTTGATGGCATGCACTGCCCTCTCAATCATAATAATAATAATAATAATAATAATAATAATAATAATAATAGCAATAATAATAATAATAATAATAGCAATAATAATAATAATAATAATAATAGCAATAATAATAATAATAATAACAATAATAATAATAATAATAGCAATAATAATAATAATAATAATAATAATAATAATAATAATAATAATAAAAAAATACAATCGCAATCTAGTTTTATCTTCTTTGATAAATTTTTAGTTTTGTATTTTCGTTTTTCTTTTTTTTTTCATACTTTCCACAAATAAAATGTTAAACAAGTGAATCTACAGGATAAAACAAACACTAACCAGCAAAGGGTATTGAAACTAGTAGACCAAGACAAAGAACAATACCAACACAAACACAAAAGCAAGAGAATCCATCAGACACTACACATATTAGAAATACACAAAGCACGCATAAAATGTATTACATGAATCAAACGCGTTCTATCTATAGAAGAGATTAACACACCAAAACCCTCGTAAAATAGAACAGAATACAAAATACGTAGCATCGAATCATAAATCACCACAAATAATATACTGCGAAATTGCTAAAGTTAAAAACCTCATTGACAATTAGCCATAAGGGTTGATGTAGTTCTGGAAACAAGAAACAAACTCGAATGCAAACTTGAAAGTTGTAAAATTCGCGATTTCAACTGTTGTATTGGCTATTCAAATGTAATATTCTCCTGCTAGTAATTGCTACAAGCAGCGATTGCAATACATTATATTGCAAATGTAAAACTAGACTATTGGGTTGTCAGGAAAGTTCGTGCCGATTTTTAAAGGAAGGAAAAAGGTCAATAAATACTTGCCATTACATTTTTACTCAACTGAATATGAACCATTTTGTTACACAATGCGTCTCCATCTTTCCTTTAACTTGAAAATACCCTCTTCCCAGAACTGAGATGGTTTCATGGCAAAAAATTCATCAAGGTATCTTTTTACGTCAGCCAAGGAATTGAAATTTTTTACCATTAAGACTATTCAGCAGTGGAAATCCGAAGGAGCAATATCTGGTGAATATGGAGGTGGGGTAACACATCCCAGCCAAGCTGCAGCAATTTTTGTCTGGCTCCCAAAGCATCAAGTGCCGAAAATGAACTTTGTTATCTTCCATTTTAAAGGGTTACAGAATTAACACAGGTTATAGGAACATGAACCTTCTTGTACGAAAAGAAAGCTTAAATTGTGTTCTGAATGGAGGTGTAGTCAAATCGTATTTTATAGACTCAACCATGTTCAAAAATAATTCGAAAGGTAAGCTACTATAAATCGGCACGAACTTTCCGGACAACCCAATATTTAGAAAACATTAGAGAACAGCATATCTCTATACTCTACACAATTCCACTCCAACTGAACGTTGGAAGCAATAACTCTAGCACAATAGGATGCTTAAAGGAACACTCAGAAAACATGCTTTAATCACAAAAATAAAAAATACTCCTCAGCGATATCAACAAAAATCACCTTGGTACCGTTTAATATCTAGCGATAGCAACACCGCCTTTTTCAGAAACTGAGTTCACGAGTGTCTAAATCGGATCTTTTCGGTTTGAACGGCAGTTTTTAAAGATAATTTCCAAGTAACTAAACACTTTTAAACTTCGTATACTGGTAGAATTTCTTTATAAAACATCTTTTTCTCTTGGCTTTACTGAGAAAATTCTATAGTTTGTAAGATATTTGTTGTTTTTTTTCTTCAATTTCTGCAATTTCAACCAATCAATGACGTCTATTGAGGTAAAAAACATTCTGTGCCGTATAAATATGTCCCTCGTTTAAGAAACAGATTGGATTTATTTACATTTGTGAAGAAAAAAAGAAACCCTTCCCCCCACATCTAACCCTAACCCTAAAACAGATTGAAATGCAATAGATCGATACTAGGGTCATAATTATGGGTGACAATTTCGTATGACACCACTAGAAAAAACTGCCGTTCAAACCGAAAAGATCCTCTAAATCACTAAAAATCAATTTCAAAACTCCACTGTTCCAAATGGACTGCTTGGAAATAATGAAAATACAGAAAGAAAATCGTTCATAAAATGGTAAAACAACATAATCATATTTTAAATACATGTTAAACGACAAGCTGTTTCCTATATTTATACGACTATAACCGCTCAAATAGATGTTTAAAGAAAACTATTTCCCTAAATTACACAACGATATTCACCAACGCGATTCAATATATCGGTATTTATCTTATATGGGTTGTGTAAATTTATTCATTATCACGTTCTGTTGGCTTTTTGCAATATTTCTTTGTGATTATATCCAGGCTATCAACTAAGCACCATTATGTAGATTACTTAGTGTTATTAACAGGTTGATTGTAATATTGACGAAAAGCTATGTTCCTATTAACTTTCGTAGGTGAAAGGTAGAGTAATGTGTCCCAGATGAGTTTTAAGAAATGACAAAACTAGTGGAACAGTTCTCACTTTTTAGCATATCGGGCGAAATGCTTAGCGATATTTCGTCTGCCGCTACGTTCTGAGTTCAAATTGTAATCAGTGGATTTATTTCACTAGAATTCTTATATGTTTACAAAGGATAGAAAGGCATCTCCAGCTAGCAGGCCATGCTACTCCAGACTGATGACGAGCAAAGACTCAGAAACTAGTCTCTGGTTGCAGGCTTAGCTGGGTGGAAGTGCTTATCTCCCCCTTGTAAACATAAGGACACAGGAAATGTGTCAAGGCCGACAGGAAGCATTGCTGTTTCCTAGGGCTAAATAGCAGTAGTATGATTCCCTTCATGGGACTGTCACATTAAGTTGACAGTATACACCTACTCTATCGTACCACTACTGCTTATATCTCTCTGAGATATTTAGAAATGTAATATATATATATATATACCGGAGTAAACACATAAATGTGAAACAAGATGGAAAAAAAGAGTACTCAAATACCAGAGGAAAGAGTTATATGCTTTATTTAAAAGCAGCAGAAATTTAACAAAAGCTGTTACTCTGAGTTTCACGTTCCCTTCGTCGGACAGTTTTGTTAACTGCTGCTTTTAAATAAAGTATATGTGTGTGTGTGTGTGGTGTGTGTGTGTGTGCGTGTGTGTGTGTGTATATACGTACATTTACTAGACATGCATGTATGTATGCATGTATGTAATGTATCTGTGTATCTGCATGTCAAGATATATATAAGTCGATTATAAATCCGCAGCCTAGAGAAACCGTAGTTTCAAGGCAAAAGATCCACGTCCAACCCCCATCTCGATCTTTCTCGGTTATCAGCCAATCTCAGTTAATCAACCACCTCCCTCACTGGTTATGCTCAACCACCTCTTTCTCCCACATGTACACACATAGCATACACACATACATGTATATACATTGAATGACCATGGGATTGCACCTAAAAAGTTACCCTCCGAGGCACAAGTCTGGGCAAGGTTGTTTATGGAAGACCAGCAGTCGCCCACGCATACCAGCCTCCTCTCTCCACGCCACTGATGTTATCCAAGGGAAAGGCAAAGGGGCCGATACAGCTTGGCACCATTGACGTCGCAGCTCATTTATTAACGTGCAAGTGGCAGAGCACTCCACAGACACATGTACCCTTAACGTAGTTCTTGGGGAGACTCAGCATGACACGGCTGGCCCTTTGAGATAGAGATACAACAGAAACAGGAAGAAAGAGTGAGAGAAAGTTGTGGTGAAAGAGTACAGCAGGGTTCACCACCACCCTCTGCTGGAGCCTCGTGGAGCTTTAGGTGTTTTCGCTCAGTAAACACTCACAATGCGCGGTCTGGGATTCGAAACCGCGATCCTACGACTGCGAGTCCACTGCCCTACATAAACACTCACATATATACATACATACATGGAAACCTTACCTGTCATTGTGGTTTTGTGGCACGAAGCTAACAAGGGCTTGCTGTTCACTCAAGAAAACGAATAATAAATGATCCACAAGCAAACTGAGTCCTCAACTTGTCCCATTTGCCAAAAGGTTTGCAAGGCACCTACAGGCCTCAAGAGACACATTCATGTCCATAGAATATAATTAACGCTTTGTTTTACTGAACCCTCAATTGTCGTTCATGACAACATAATCCACCATATATGTACACACACACACACACACACACACACACACACACAAGTGTATATATATAATAACAAAGGTAGCTAGACGTAATATAAAACCAAAAAGGAAAAATTAAATTGTCACTAATAGTGACCGAGAGTGCAGGGTATGTATGTATGTATGTATGTATGTATGTATGTATGTATGTATGTATGTATGTATGTATGTATATATATATAGATATATATATAGAGAGAGAGATAGATAGATAGATACATACATACATATATATATACATATATATATAGATACATATATCTTTACATATATATATATATACATGCATATATATACACTATCTATCTCTCTAAATATCTATGTATGTATGTGTGTGTATGCACACACACACACACACACATATATATATATATATACGCACACACGTACACAAAAAATGTTTTCTACCCCTTGACGGAGTTTTCAGCAGTGACCAGTGAATAGCGCTTCTTGCCAACCTGCGCCAGCACACATATATAGAACAGTAAACACACACATGTCTCTAAGTAGATTTTTCTCGCCCCTTATAATACATCAAATATTCTTTAAATAGTCAGAACTTTATTCTCGGTCACAAAGAACATCTACACACCCTCACCCACAGGATTGACCGCTGCCTGACCCGTTAAAATCTTCAACCACCGGTTCTCAACATACACTGATAAACAGTTTTGCCATGGGCTCTTAGGAGCCTAGTTCGATTTGTTTTGCTCCGCCTCTGTTCTGTTTTTGTTTTTTCCAACGGATTTCCTATTTCTTCCTGAAGAGAAAGACACAATATGGTCTCATTATTCAATCGGATTTTGGTAAATTGTGCCTTTCGAAACACGTGTAGAATGAAATAAAACGATTTCTGTTCAATCTTCGTTCAGCTCCATTTCTTCAATTCACCAATAATACTAAAATTCAATTATCCGCACCAACGCACGGTTGCAACACCATATGGTTGTACTCCAACCGTGCTGTCTTCTGCTGTGATTTTTGCTACCAAGGTATCGGTAAACTTTTGATTAATCTGCTACAAGATTATTCATCTTTCTATTTCACATAATATATATATATATATATATATATAATATATATATATATATATATATATATATATATATATATATATGTGTGTGTGTTGTGTGTGTGTGTGTGTGTGTATATATATAATTAAAGAAGCATCCACCACTACAAGCGCACACGAGTACGACCGTCATCAGAGATACACGGCCGTGTGACCACACCCACCCACTCACATCAAATAAACTTCCCGAAGAAATCAATAAAACATGTCCGTCTTTAATATTAAAAGACCGCTTGAGGGTTTTAAGACCGCTAACGATGTCGTCTTCTCTTATTCTCAAAACTTTCTCCCACAACTAGAAAGCTCCGTCAACCTTGGAAATAATTGGTCGCTAACAATTTATGAGAGAAACAGAAGAAAGTTAATGGCCAATTAGAAATGATAATTATTATTATTATAGTAATTATTACTATTGTTTTTATAAAAAATTGCTACTATTATTGAAATCCTTATTATCCACAGAAGTGATTATTGTTGAAGTTACTATTGTTATTGTTATTATTAAGGTAACCTTATCGTTATATCTGTTTACCTATCTGTCTATCTATCTACTTGTCTGGCTGTCTATCTCTCTTTCTGTACACACCCACCCACACACGTACATATACACATATATATAGATATATATATATATATATATATATATATATATATATAGATATATATATATGTGCACACACATTATACATATATACATGTAAATATATACATATATATATATATATACATTATACATATTATATATATGTATACACATTATACATATATACATGTAAATATATACATATATATATATATATATGTATATATATATATATATATATATATATATATATATACATTATACATATTATACATATATATATACATATATACGACGAGCTTCTTTCAGTTTCCGTCTACCAAATTCCCTCACAAGGCTTTGGTCGGCCCGAGGCTATAGTAGAAGACACTTGTCCAAGGTGCCACGGAACTATGTGGTTCGTAAGCAAGCTGCTTACCACACAGCCACTCTTACATATATATATGTATACATACATACATACATACATACATACATACATACATACATATATATATACATATATACGACGAGCTTCTTTCAGTTTCCGTCTACCAAATTCCCTCACAAGGCTTTGGTCGGCCCGAGGCTATAGTAGAAGACACTTGTCCAAGGTGCCACGGAACTATGTGGTTCGTAAGCAAGCTGCTTACCACACAGCCACTCTTACATATATATATGTATATATATATATATATATATAGAAATTCGGGGTGAGTACTTGATAATTGTAAGCACCTGTATATACCGTTTGGTGGTGTAGGTGGTGGAGTAAATTGATCAAAATAAAAACATGATGCCAAGGATTCAGCGTACATATGTTTCGGGCCTTTATTAGACAGATTTATAACAATGCATAATGTATGTCTGTGGCCTTCATGTGTTACATGTCCTTGTGGAAGTTGTGCGCGGCTGAAGAAGGCCACAGACATACATTATGCATTGTTATAAATCTGTCTAATAAAGGCCCGAAACATATGTACCGCTGAATCCTTGGCATCATGTTTTTATTTTGATCAATATATATATATATATATATATATGTATACATACATACATACATACATACATACATATATATATAGTAGCATAGATACATACATATATATACATACAATATATGCGTGTGTATAAACATGAAGTGAGAGAAAATGAGCGAGTGAGAGAGAAATGGAGAAAGTAGTTGTAAGTGAAAAAGAGAGAGAGAAAAAAAATAAGGATAAACACGTTTCTTATTTTAAAGTTCCTGATAACTGGAACACAGTTCTCTGAAGATTTGTTGTCGTTGAGCATCTTCATGCATTCGGTAATTCCATCGCATGGTTCCAAACAGCAATATCAATGAAACGCTCGTAGGAACTTTAAAATATGAAACCTGGGTCTATCCATATTTTTTCCTTTATTTGCCCTGTAAGTCATAACCGTGCCGTAGTTTATTAACAACTAGCACTATGACCCGGCGTTGTTATACACGCGAGTAATGTCCAAATCTCCGACCAGTCACATACAGCTAGCTGTCATTCAATTGGCGTATCAAGTTCCAGGCATTTTGATTAGGTTTTGGGTAGAAAATTCACAAAAAAGTCACTTCTATTGATTTTTTAATGGCTTTGCGGGGTGACTAGGGAAATTTAAAGATGTGCACGACCACCCTTGGACGGTTTTGAATGACCATAGAAAGTGCGAGCCCTCTAACTGAAAAATTGTGGATTTGTATAAAGGACCACACACACACAGACATTTTGCCGTTTATATATAGAGAGATTATGCAGAAAGGAAACTGGATCACGAATATCTACGAGGAGCTCTAAATAATGCAATAGAAGTCTTTGAACTCAGAACATAAAGACGGGCGAAATGCTGCCAAGAATTTCGATTCAGCCAGTTCACTGCTTTGTGTGTGAATACGCTTTTACTCTTTTACTTGTTTCAGTCATTTGACTGCGGCCATGCTGGAGCACCGCCTTTAGTCGAGCAAATCGACTCCAGGACTTATTTTTTGTAAGACTAGTACTTATTCTATCGGTCTCTTTTGCCGAACCACTAAGTTACGGGGACGTAAACACACCAGCAACGGTTGTCAAGCGATCGTGGGGGGACAAACAGACACGCACACACACACACATACACACATATATGTATACATATATACAACGGGCTTCTTTCAGTTTCCGTCTACCAAATCCACTCACAAGGCTTTGCTCGGCCCGAGGCTTTAGTAGAAGACATTTGCCCAAAGTGCCACGCAGTGGGACTGAACACGGTACCATGTGGTTGGTAAGCACGCTACTTACCAGACAGCCACATTGGTTTTCAGGACTCGTGCCTATAATAAGCAAGATATATATTCGCATACGAGTGTAGGTGTGCGACGCACACACATGTGCACATGTACACGATGAATATGGAAATACTTAGGAAAAAATTCATGCATGTATATATATAATATATATATATATATATATATATATATGTATGCATGTATGTATGTAAGAGCGCGTCACGCCCACACACAATCACACCAGCGAGGTTGTTATTAAGAAAGGTAGAGACAGCGCAAAAATAAATATGTTACAAACACAATCTCTGGTTCAATGAAGCATGACATTAATAATTAGTATTAATTTAGGCCTACTATTACTACTACTACAACTACTACAACAACAACAACTACTACTACTACTACTACTACCACCACCACTACTACCACCACCACCACCACCACCACTACTACTACTACTACTACCACCACCACCACCACCACTACTACTACTACTACTACTACTACTATTACTACTACTACTACTACTACCACCACCACCACTACTACTACTACTGTTACCGCCATCACCACTTCTACTACTTCCATCCAAATAAGTAACATCGATTTTCACACCTCGCTAATGACAATAGGAGAACCAGCAATCAATAAATGATAAGCTGATCGAACTTGAAATGATGGAAACGTCTCGGTGTGTCAACAGAGAACACAGCACGAGGTTTCGAATAAGTCACTCTTCCATCTCTGTCTTACTCATTCCTCTCTCTCGCTCTCTCTTTCTCTCTTTCTCTCCGTCTCTCTTTCACTCTCTCTGTTTCTCTATCTCTCGCTCTTTGTCCCTTACTCTCTCTCTCTCTCTCTCTCTCATTCTCTCGTCTTCAGTAATTAGCCAACAGGTTGAATATGGAAATAGTTAAGAAAAGAAATTCTAAAATATAACGAACTAGCAGTATAGCCCAGCGTTGCTCGGGCTTGTTTTCTTTTCGACCCTTTAGAATTGGAATTTTTGAAAAGTAAAAATTTAGCATTATGTAACTTGTTATTCTCTTTAAGTGAACATTCTTCTGGTTGAAATACACCGAAAAATGGCGACACAGCAGTCAAAAAATCATAAAAAATAGGGATTTTCATAGAAAAAAAACCCCACCTTTTTGATGTAAATAATTTTTGGTGTTAACATGGTCCAATTTGAATTTTTCTTCTACGGAAGGAAGAGCAAGCCTTCTTCTATCATACTCTCAATTTTGGTCAATTTGCGCCGCAGGGTCTCGGAGGAGATAGTGTTTGTTGAAGGCTACCAAACCTGCCATACACAGACAACTTCAGCTTTATATATATACTAGCAGAATTGCCCGGCGTTGCTCGGGGCTGAATTGCTTGAAAGTACTGTTAATGATTGCACTGAATTATGATGATTATTCAGGCAAATATTGATATAAATTTACGGTAGGAGATAAGGACTTAACGATCAAATGTGTGCCATTGCATTGTTTTGGGGGAACCAAATTTCTGATGAGCATTATAGGGGCACCAACTTTAAGTTTGAGAAAGTGTGGTGGTATTCCGGGGTGCTCAAAGGAATTGAGTACCTCTATTGGATAGTTGATGACGTCCTCTGGGTCAGGAGTTGTATCGATAGACTGATATACATAGACTTCCCCAAGAATGAGTTTTAGCATTTCATCATTAATATGGTGAACAGTTTTATTCCTCGGGCCCAGTATAGCCTTTTTGCCAATCCAATCCATATTCTGATAATTAGCTTGTAGATCTGGGAACACTGCATCTCTGAGATCAGAAGGCGTCTTAACAATGGTACAAATGGAATCGATGGCAATATTACCATTTTCATCCCCTGGTATTTTGCCTTTGCCAAGTGCAAGGAGGATGTGAGGAAATGCTGCTGATGTGAAATTACGTCGCATATGAGCACGCATATTGGTGTGAAGTTTGAGAGTTACTTCCCTTTATTTAAAAAAATATGCATTAAAATGGAAAAAAATGATGGTAAATGATTTGTAAAATCATCGACTCATCGTAGACGCGCGCTAATACCCAGAAGGGCTCGATATGAATCACGACTATAAGATACCCGGTTTTGGTTAAACTGCATCGCAAAATGTGGGAGTAGTTAGGAATCTAAATCGGAGTAGACAGACACACAACCTTTCTTTTATATATAAATATTTCGTCCTAAAAAACTTTGTATGGATTGAATGGTTACCTCTATGGAAATATATACACGCACATTATACATACATGTGTGTATAGATGAATATATAAATACATTTAAATAATATATACACTTTTGGGCGATCTTTCTGTTTCTTAGAGATAACTTTAGATCTTATTTTCGTCCAAAAAAACTTTATATGGAGTGAATGGTTACCTCTATGGAAATATATACACACACGTTATACATACATGTGTGCATAGATGAATATATAAATACATTTATATATCTATATACACTTTTGGGCGATCTTTGTGCTACTTAGAGATAACTTTAGATCTTATTTTCGTCCTAAAATACTTTGTGCGGAGTGAATGGTTACGTCTATAGAAATATATACACACACATTATACATACATCTGTGTATAGATGAATATATAAATACATTTAAATATCTATATACACTTTTGGTCGATCTTTCTGCTACTTGGATATAGGTCTTATATTCGTCGTAAAAAACTTTCCTGTCACACACTCACGCACACGCACACACACACACACACAGAGACGCACCCTCACACACACACACACACACGCGCACACACACACACACACTCACACACACGCACGTTAGCTTACAATTTTATTTATATATTTGCGTGTCTATGTGTGTAAAGAGGAAGTGGGAGGCAGAGTGAAAGAATCACTCACTACAGAAAGTGAATTACTTTCCTGTCAACACACAGTGAATTAGTTTCAGTTTATTCGTTGTACACTGTGTGTGTGCGTTTGCGTGTGCTGTAACCCAAACTAAGAAAAGCATTTGACATATACACCAGAATGTGAGTTTTCTCTAAATTTTGCTTAATTGGGGTTGAAATTTTAAAAACCGGACCTGGCAAAACCCGATGCATTCTACTCTTAAAAATGCTAGGTAAATTGTAATTGAAGAAATCCTATATTGTAGATTTCTATAACTGACAAAGGGAGGCAGATAAAATCTGCCTTTTATAATAAGAGATATAGAATATAGATTAAAATTCAGTTGCTGTAATTATATTTCATCTGGTTCTTATTAAAAAGCTTGATAGACATAATTATGAGATAAGGAAATGACAATATTCGCCTGTAATTAATATTGTTTAAATTATTACAGAAAGTACGGTAGGCAATTCTGGATATGTTTCGAATATCCCCTCTTCCTCTCTCTTCCTTCACACACAGACACACACAGTCAGACACATGCGTATGTGTACATATATGTGTGACATTGTATGTGTGTGTGTGTGTGGTGTGTGTGGTGTGTGTGTGTGTGGTATGTATGTATAAGTAAAACTTGTGAGGAAAGTCAAGGCAGGAGAAGAACATTTGATTTCATTTAATTCAATCTAAAAAAATTTTGCGAACGGTAAAATTAGTACAAACTGGTAAAGATGTTTCTGGGATATCCCAAATTTTGGAGCATCGTATCTTGCGAAGACTTTTTAAGTTGGGTACTTCGCCATCGGAGAAATATAGGTTAGACAGTGGAAGAATATTCCTCATCAATGATATTTGTTGTGGTTCATTATGTCCAGGGGGGTTGGAGGGTCCAATTAAATCCAGTTGGATCGAGTGTTCTTTAGGTAAATCCATGATCAGAAGGAGTGGTTAAGTGGTACAGCTAGGTGAGAAGAGGGAAAGAATTGGTATGCAGTAAGTTAAGTTAAGTTAAGTTAATTTTTTGGCTCAAAAAGCAAAAGCAAGGCCATGTAGGGGGAGTTATGTACAGGGAGGGTGTTCATGCAAAGAGTTCAGGCCATTTCTGGTCAAGAGAGTCTTTGAACAAAGCGGTCGTCGGCATCTTCACTATCTCGTCCGGCAGCTTATTCCACGGATCCGCAACCCGGACGGAGAAAGCCCCTCTCCTTCGATTGAGATGAAATCGTCGCAGATAGAGCTTTTCGGAGTGACCCCGCAGCCCACACTCTGGAGCAGGAGTGAAGAACAGCTCTTTCGAGAGGTTACACTTTCCGCTTATGATGTTGTGAGCGAGAATGAGATCACCACGGCGTCGTCGTTTTTCTAGAGAATAAAGGTCGAGCGTCTTCAGCCTTTCCTCATAAGACAAATGCTTAAGACCAAGAACTATGCGGGTAGCCAGCTTCTGGACTCTTTCGAGATGATGTATGTCTTTGAGGAGATAAGGAGAAGAGGCTGAATCCCGTACTCCAATATGGGTCTCACCCAGCGTGACATAGAGCGGTAGGAATATGGATGCTGTGAGCATTCCGAATGACCGTCGAATCAAAAACAGAACTCCGCGTGTTTTGTTGGCAGCATGGACGCATTGGGCTGAAAGCGAAAAGGAAGAATCCACCAAGATACTCAGGTCCTTTACCTGGTCGATCCTCTCCAACAGCAGATGACCCGGCTCGAAATCAAGTTGAGATGCAGGAGAGGAGCCAACAGGCAGATGACAGCACTTTGGCACGTTCAGACACAGGTCCCATTCGTATTCCATATTAAGGGAAAAGGAAAATGAATGCCAGCAGATCCAGCGTTGTGCATGGAATAAAGATATCTTTTGGTGGGAGCAAAGATAAATATGTAAGAGATATGTATTCGATATTCAAGGGAGGAATGAATGCTAGCAGTTCCAAAGTTGCGTGAATAATGAGAGGAGAAATAAATAATATATTCTGGTGTGAGAGAAATAAAAGAAGATAGGTGGGTAAGAGCATTGTATTGGATATATAGTGCTGAGTATATCAGAGGGTATTCAGTCCGGAGAGAAGCTGAGGAATAAATAATGCATTCTGGGGATCTTTTCGGTTCGAACGGCAGTTTTTTCTAGCGGTGTCATATGAAATTGTCACCCATAATTATGACCCTAGTATCGATCTATTGCATTTCAACCTGTTTTAGGGTTAGGAGTGGGGGGAAGGGTATCTTTTTTCTTCAGAAATGTAAATAAACCCAATCTGTTTCTTAAACGAGGGACATATTCATACGGCACAGAATGTTTTCACCTTTATTAGACGTCATTGATTGGTTGAAATTGCAGAAATTGAAGAAAAAAAAACAACAAATATCTTTTCAAACTATAGAATTTTCTCAATAAAGCCAAGAGAAAAAGATGTTTTATAAACACATTCTACCAGTATACAAAGTTTAAAAGTGTTTAGTTACGTGGAAATTTATGTTAAAAACTGCCGTTCAAACCGAAAGGATCCCATTCTGGTATAAGAAAGATAGGTAGATGACTAGATACAGGTATAGTAGTAGAGATATACTAAGCAACATACTGAGGTGTGTTATAGTTTAGGGAAATTAGGAGAGAATGGGTTATTAAATTGGCATTCCCGTCCAAAGAAGTTGGGTGGAGTGGCAAATGTAAAGACCAACGGATAAGGGAGCGAATAAGCGACAGATGCCAGACTACA
>NW_021833737.1:5000-7500 GCF_006345805.1 Octopus sinensis
TACGAAGGAGTGGTGAAGAATTCCTGGCTTTAAGGGTATCGAAAGGATAGAGCTGTTACCTTTAAAGGAAATTTTCAGCACTTCCTCGTACTCTCGAGAAGAGGCGAGAGGCAAATGTGTGGAACAAAAACAAAAGTGAGTAGAAATATGAGGACAGTTAGCAGAAGTGGTAGAAATGGAAAGGAATTATTTAAAAGAGTGTGTGTATATATATATATATATATATATATATATATATATATGTATGTATATTAATTTAGAGATAGTAAGCCCCTACATCTCACCATCTAAAAATAATTTTTATTTTTATTTTAAATACCTACTGTTTTATTGCTTTAGGAACCCGAGGATGTACCTCATGAAACACGTGTTGCCAAGTAATAAAACAGTAGGTATTTAAAATAAAAATAAAAATTCTTTTTATATGGTGAGATGTAGAGGGTCTACTATCTCTAAATTAAAATATATTTCTTCATTGAGAATAATTTGAACGTCTGTTATGCCGGAATTTTTATTCCCTAAAAAATAATATATATATATATATATATATGTATCGGTAAATTCCTGAGATTTTCATAGCTGTATCGTTGAATTTCAAAGATATTAAAGGGAGAATTATTTAATGTCTTAATCGAGGCAGGTCAGAGAAAAGGCGAGTATTTGGCGGCGAAATGTTTGATTACCTAAAGGATTGTGAAACGAATTATTCGTTAGAGAGATGACAGGGTAGAAAAGCACGGAGTAAGTATTTAGAAATGTGCCTGCAAGAAATTAGTAGTTCGGGTCCTTTATATAAATTACATCTTAGAATATAATGAAAAGTTCCTCGCTGCAGGTCAACTGTACACTAGATTATAATTGTCTTTCAATGGCGCTGGTTTATCGCACTAGGCTACAGGCTGTCAGCAGCTCTGTGTTCAAAAGTGATACCGGGTTGACTGTGAACAAATGCATACTATGATTTTACTAGCATATACACCCACTCCTTCAAGCACCTAAAGAAACATTTCAACAATTTTGTCCTAGTGCATATTGCTTCTGAGATAATCCGACCCACCGTGATTAAAATAAAAGGACGAAAATAGTGGCACCAAATAAAGTTTAAGGGAAGTTAAGAGTCTTTGTGCAGGTCTTAATAGTTAATATCTGTCTTTTAGGCTGCACTTATTTCATTATTTTTTTTTGTGCTTTAAACTGAAGGGTTATTCAATACTTTGTGGAAGAGCACATATTTATTAACTTCTACAAGGAAAATGTCCACTGTGACTTCAAAGTTTCGGCTAGTTCGTTTTCATCAAACTGATTGAGACAAAATCCCTTTTTCATTATATCTCTACATGACTGGAATTTTCTTGCGGCTAAACAGCAGCAGCAACAACAACATTAACAACTGCATTAACTGGAAACTTGTTCCTTTGTACATTTCTGTAATACTTTCGAAAGTTGAACATTGTCCATACCATATTTGGACATATTTATCTGAAATCTTATCTCCTATACAAAGTAGAACACCTCCTCACACTCAATATATTTTTCTTTGACCTCAAATCTACGGTTAATGCTTGCGAACATTTTCGGAGTTGGTAGTCTGCTAGAAAACGTCACCATTAAATCATATTCATTTCATATGCTACAATATTAAAGTAATTATAAAAAAAATGTGTTGATTAATTCAGTGCTGGCAAAACTGTTTGAATGTCGGAGAAATTCCGTAAGGTATTTCTTTCAGCTCTTTACGGTTTAAGTTCAAATTCCGCTGACGTCAAATGTGCTTTTCATTCTTTTGAGGTCGATAAATTAACGTACGAATCGAGTACTAAGATCGTTGGTATCGACTAACACTTTTCGCTGAAAATTACTGGCTTTGAATCTAAACTTAAAATAATTATATAGTTTTAAATACATTTTGTCTATAAAAAATGAAAAGTGTATAGTCATGGTCAGCGCACATTTCCTAATAGTTTTGTACTATTATATCTGATCTGAATTTAAATCACTGCTTATAATAACAATAGCAAAAACGGCAGCAACGTATGTTCTTCGAGAAATAAAATAATTCTACACTACTGAAATCCGTGTCAACGAGATTGTTTCTGTATTTTATTGACATGCTACAAATAGCAGCCAAGTCTCCAACATATTACATTCCAACAATCTTAAGAAAACATTGGTGCCTATTAAAAAAAAAAAAACTTGGTAGACATGGGCAACGCTTTTCGAAAAGTTGACCTATGAGACATGGCGCATTATCAGGTGGGCTGCACTACTGAAAAAAACTCCAATTCAAGACCATTTTTCGTTAGACATGCTATTCAGGAATTCCTGCAGACTGCAGGTTGCTTATGACTGATCTAGGTGTTTAGTGCCAGAGAAAAGGACGAGATAGTGATGGCTGAAACGAATTTCAATATGGAACTCCTCAGCAAGGGCTAAGAGTACAACAACAAATAAAACAGCAACTAAAATCAACCAACAGTTAACAAACAATCCTTATGATATC
>NW_021833737.1:10000-20000 GCF_006345805.1 Octopus sinensis
CTCTCACTTAAGTACATATATATATTGTATATATAATATATATATATATATATATATATATAATATATATATATATTGTATATATATATATATATATAATATATATATATATATATATATATATATATATAATATATATATATATATGTATATGTACATATATTCACATAAGGAGAGAGAGTGAAATTAATATGAAGGTGGTGTATTGTCGAATGATAGAGGAAAGAAGAATAGAGATATGTAGAAACTAGAGTTGGATTTAAGAACAGACCTGTTGTAATTGCCACCGCCATCTTTCGCAGCAAGCCATAAAGCAGTAAGAAGAACAACAATAAAAGAAAAACAACTAAAAATAAAGAGTAAAAAAAAAAAGCAATACAGCGACATGGAAATAATATACGAATGAAAACAAACTGAAATAATAAGTTGAGCTAAGATTGAGGTATAATTGCCATGGTACATCGCCTGGACCATCAAACCGATTCTCTTAGATTCACGATGACGGCCATTTTCACTTGACGTGGTAGATTTCTGTTGGATAATATTCTATTGCTGCTAAATCTCTAAGACACAGAACGCCACTCTTATTTCAGTTTAATTTTAACTTCTTCTTCTTCTTCTTCTTCTTCTTCTTCTTCTTCTTCTTCTTCTTCTTCTTCTTCTTATTATTATTATTATTATTATTATTATTATTATTATTATTCCTCTTATCATCATTGTCTTCATCACTACAAACATTATTATTATTATTATTATTATTATTGTTTTTGTTGTTGTTTTCATTATTATCATTATTGAGTAATAATAATGAAAATAATTATTGAGTGAGAGAGCAGTGCATGCCATCAACGTGACCTTGGGGGGTAAAGCATATGAAGCCCAGTATACCCATCATGATTACCCGTCTGATAATGGCACACCAGAAACATGCATCACAACCATACGTGCGCGAGTTGGTGATCCCATATGCAGATAAACAACGCAAGTCCTTGCAGGTAGGGGTCCAGTTAGAATTTTCATCAGTTCGAGTAGTCGACCCTGCTCAAAAGATCCCTGAAGAAGCGTTGTTTAATGATGTTAAATGAAACGCCAATGTTTCCAGAGGTGAATTATTCAAACCCCAAAGAATCCCTCTCAACACATGGCTATAATACTCCGCTACTACTTCTGCTCGGCAGGCAATAAGGGACATGCTCCACTGGTTAAGGTCAAACAACTGACCAGCAAATCTGTGGCGTTGAATAGAATATTTGCTGTAGCCCATCTTTTATAACCAATCAGTTAAGATCAGAAGCCATGAAAGGCAGTGCATTATTATTATTATCATCATTATTACTATTATTATTATTATTATTATTATTATTATTATTATTATTATATTATTATTATTATCATCATCATCATCATCATCACCACCACCACCACCACCATCATCATCATCATCATTATCATCATCATTATCATTATTATTATCATCATCATCACCACCATAACCACCACCACCACCACCACCACCACCACCACCACCACCATCATCATCATCATCATCATTATTATTATTATTATTATTATTATTATTATTATTATTATTATTATTATTATTATTATTATTAATATTGTTATCGCTATTGTTGTTGTTGTCGTTATTGTTGTTGTTAATTCTAATGCAGTTCATGATTTCTTCTGCGCAGCTGAGATAAGATGTGTTAGTAAGAATTTTACATAAAATATACATGTTTATTTATTTGTTCTTGTTCTCCTGTTGTTGTTGTTGTTGTTATTATTATTATTATTATTATTATTATTATTATTATTATTATTATTATTATTATTATTATTATTATTATTATTTTAATTATTATTATTGTTATTATTATTATTATTATTATATTATTATTATTATTATTATTGATGTTGTTGTTGTTATTGTTAGCTACTGAATGCTCAGTTGTGTTTTCATATAGTTCTTCAAATATCTGGATGTTACCAAGTATAACTGCATCGAAGAATGATTTACACATTTATTCTACTCTATACGAAGATCTTGAAGAAATTGGTTGCAATCCCACACAGAAGTGTGTGATGGGTAAACAAAATATATCACTTTTTAACCATGCATTTTATTCATTTTTTTTAATCTGTTTTTTTTTTTTTTTTTAAATCTCTTTAACGCACATGGATAAAATAGTTGCGCAAGTGCGTCCATGCAAGCAAAATTAATAAATATGAACATAAATCAACAAGAAAGCTAACAAAAATATTTTACAACATAATTTAAAAGAAAAACAAAGTGCTGATACTTCTATAACCTTAACACTAATGTGAACAATTTCAACGACATGTTCAGCAAACACATCATTCACACAGAGAAATATTTTGGTGAACGAATTTTAACTGTGGACAAAAGTGGAAATCTAGACTTACTCTTCTCTGATACTATCAAGAAGAGACGAACGCTATATATAGTCGATCTAACCGAGGGAACAGTTTGTTGACTGGACCCAGAAGCTAAAAAGGAATGGAATGTGCACTTTTGCCTGAAGCAATCAGTCAATGATGACAGAAAAATAAAAATTAGAGCTTAACTTCGCGGTATTTGAACTCAGGATATAAAGATTCAGAACAGATGCTACAATTATTGAATTTATTATTGGTGGATTCTACTAATCCACAAATAACAATGTCAACAACAACAACAAAAACAACAACAACAACAACAACAACAATAATAATAGTAATAATAATAGGAGTGTAAAAACAGAAACAATTACAAGGTTACTAGGAAAGCATCTCCTAATCGATTTATCAGTCTCAATTGACTATAATATATCTCTAAAAGTAATGGAGAAATTATCTAAATATAAAGATCTGGAAATAGAGATAACCAGAATGTTGGATTGAAAACAACCAATTCCTTTGAAAATAAATTCTTTAAGATTGAAGAAAAAAAGCAAACGCATAATGAAAACAAGATATTATCAGCATATCGAAAAAAAAAATCATTCAATATACTGCACAAATATGTAAAATATTACTTTTAGTAATGTTACTACTTATATCTCGTTTAGAGATTTTAGAACTTACTGCTTTCCTTGTTACGAGATCAGCAACTGTCTGCCGCTTCTCTATTTATATATTGTGAGTAGGGACGAATGACTGCCATCTCTAGCAGGCAAGTATCCAGTACCGATGAAGGGTAAAGGTCCAGAAACCATTGTCTACTGGTCTTGCCAAGCTGGAGGGGAGTGATTCGCTCCCTTACTCACAATATATCAGAAACAGCCTGTGTGTCGTTAACCCGCTGGAAAATATGTTTTCCTGGGATTAAAATGAAATAACATACGCTGAATAGAACAGCCATGTTGTAGTGGCAAAAAATGTTACTAGATGTAAAATATTTTCAATACAATAGAAAACATGAAACTAAAATATAACCCTGCATATACTCAAGACCCAGAGAATTGCGATCTGTTGTGCAATGGAATCATACAATGAAAATAAGACTATAGAAAAAAAATCATATTAATAATCATAGGCACGTTTCAAAAAATAGGAATACTACAATCTGTAAATATTGTTAGACAATTCTCACACAACATTCTTTTAACCTTGAACATTTTGATGCATATTTCTCAAAATTTATCTAATTCTTTTGGATGTGAGAAAGGAAACTCTTAATATATTTTTCAAATGATGAATAACACGTGTATAATAACGTTAATAATAACACACACGAAAACTTTGCGTCGAGAAATGAAGATCAAATATATATATATATTCTCGAGTTGAAATTATACTTGGATTTAATGAAGATTCTGGAGTGGAATTTGGAGGGAAAAAAAACGTGAAAGAGAAATGATATTAAAAAGCCATAGGATACAATTACCAATGAAAGAAGTCATAAAGCAGGTTGATACAGAAGGCTAGAAATACTTAGGTATAACATGTAAGATAAAGGAAAAAAGCATATAGCAACGCTTTTGGAAAAGTTATTCTTCGTGTTAAAAATCTAAGCTAAATTGAAAGAAAAAAGATCCTAACCATTAAGATGTGGAATATAACTCTTTTGTGTTCTAGTGAAAAAAAATCCATAATTTGGAATAAAGAAAAGAAAGTTAGTTTAAGTAGGAAAACCCGAAAGTAATGTCTATATATGTAACATTACACCCCAAAAGTAAGATTAAACGGCTTAAGAAAAAAATTAACGCGTAATGAGGATTTTATAGAGAGCGATTGTATAGAGTGTAGCATATTGCATAAAGAATAGAATGGAACAATGGATAGAAGAGATTAGCTGAAAGCTGAAATATAAAAAAACTGCAGAAGCTATGGAGATTTATGTGGAGATAGCCGCTGACATGGTTGCATGGTTCAGGAGTTCGCTTCTAATCTTGCAGTTTTACGTTCAGTCTGACTTCGCGGCCCCTTGTGAGGGAATTAGAAAAGCAGAAACTATGTCGAAGCTCGTCCTGTGTGTTTTTGTGTATATATGCGAGTGAGCTTGTGCGTGCTGTATATGTATGTGTGTGAATATATGTGTGTAAGAGAGAGAAAGACGGAAAGAGAGAGAGAGAGAAAGAGAAAGAGGAAGAGCATGTATATGGTGTGTGAGTGAGAGTGTGTGTGTGTGTGTGTATGTATTTGTTACTACGTGACAACTAATGTTCGTTGCTTTAGATCGGTGATTCCCAAAGAGGGAGTTACTATCCTCCCCGGAGGGCGGTAGAAAGATCCATGGGTCGGGGCACTGAAGAAAAGTGGGGGCTATAATGGGGTGGCGAAAAGAGGGCGCTGGATGTAAATACTACAAAATAATGGGTTAATTAGGCTACGATTTGTAAAATACAGTTGTTTTGAATTTGCCGCAGAAAGTTGTCCATGTTTGTGGTGGTGAGTTAGGGGAGGGGACTAGGAATGTGGCACGGGTGCAAAGGGGGCGGCAGCCCGAAAAAGCTTAGAAACCACTACTTTAGATTCTCGTAACTTACTGCTTCGGCAAAAGGACACTGATAGGACAAGTACGATTTCTTGAAATAAGTATTGGGTCAGTTTCATCGATTAAAACCTTCAACATGGTGTTCCAGCACGGTCGCAGTAGAATAATTGACACAAGTAAAACAGTAAAGATGCTTATCTTGAAAAAATGCTCAGAAATTTTGGCAAAATATTTTGGTAAAGCAATCTCAGAGAAACAGTTTATTCCTTTACTTATACACTTGTTTGAAGCATTGGACTGTAACCATGCTAGGGAAGGGCCTCGAAAGGATTTTAGTCGATCGTATTCATTCGATCGCATATTTTTTAGTTTAATAATTAGTTCAGCAATTTCAATTTACCGTGCCTTGAAGATACAAGGTATAAAAGCACGGATGTTGTTTTTAAGCACGTTATAAACGTAAAAATAGTCACAGAGACCCATAATCACACACATATACATACATACACATGTACATACACACACACATATATATATATACATATACATATATACATATATACACATATACATGCATACACATGCATACACATGCATATACACATGCAAATACATGCATATACATACACATGCATACACATGCATATACATACATATACACACATATATATACATACATATACATACATACACATGCACACACACACACACACGCGCAAACATACATATACACACACACGTACACACACCTACAAACACACACAAATGCATACACACATACACACACACATTCACACACACGCACACACACACACAAACACACACGCACACACAAGTGCATACGACAGGATTCACCCAAATGACCGCGAATAATAAAAATCAGCATTTCGCTGTTATTATGGCTTATCAATTCCATGTACTCGGATCACCACAAAACGAAGTGAATCAGTCATTTGAGGTGAGTTATCTCTTCTGATCTGGTACAGTCGGTGCTCTTTAATACTCAGTGTCGTGTAAAAGATAATTGTTGTTGAGGCGTGCTTAGCCCATGTCAGCCCAGATTTAGTAGGTCTTTGATGAAAAGTATTCTAACCGTGGCCAAATAGTCGTTTTCCAGTGCGCAGAGAATCCAGTATCACATTATTCAACGCAAGGTGTAATTTAGAAAAAAAAAAAGAGAAAAGAGATTTAGCTGCTATTTCTAGCGCATATTAAGAGACTGCATTTTGACCCCTCTTCTCGGAGATAGATGATGTGTGAAAAAATGCAACGGTCAGTGTTGCTTTGGACCAGCAGGTCATAATAGTTTGGTCCTTGTGGCATCGTTTGTGGTTATATAGCAGTGTTTTGGCGTTGTCAAGTGACACTATGTGGGATAATGGGCAGATGGGTGGTACAAGATGAGTGGGGTGGGTCATGGCTAAAGTGAAATAGACAATATATAATGACCACAGGGGCAGGGTTTACGTTGTCGGGAAATTAGCAACGAGAGGGAAGGGAAAGGGTGCGAGTGGGAAACAGAGAGAAGGAGAGAGAGGGGAGAGAGAGGGGCAGAGAGGGGGCAGAGACGGGGAGAAAGTGAGAAAGAGAGCGAGGAAGACAAAGAGAGTGAGAGAAAGAGAGAGAGAGAGAGAGAGAGAGAGAGAGAAGGAAGGGTGAGAAAGTGAGAAAGATGGAGAGGAAATATAACGATTTTATATGATAGTGAGTGAAATTCGGGATAAGGAAGAGGGCGAGAGGGAGAGAGAGAGAGAGAGAGAGAGTAAGAGAGAGTAAGAGAGAGGAAGAGATAGGGAAAGATGTGGGTTATAAAAGATGATAAACAAAGACAGGCGAAAAGGGAGAGGGCATATAGGGTCAACCAGAAAGTGAGATATGTGATGCGAAAGTGAAGAGGGAGAAGGATTTATACTTAAGAGAAAAGAAGTGGGAGAGAGAGAGAGAGAGAGAGAGAGAGAGAGAAAGCATAAGAAAGGAAAAGCGAGTGTCAGTAAGTGAGAGGGAAATAGATAAAGGGATAAATATGCAGTGAGAGAAAGAAGGAGAGAGAGAGAAAGAAGGAGAGAAAGAGGGGAGAGAGTGAGAGAGAATGAAGAGCAAGTTGGTGGAATGGAGCAGCGCTAAGAAATCTAGATGGAGAGAGATAGATTAAGAAAATGGACCAAGGGACGAAAGAGCAATAAATAAAGCGAGGGAGTTAAGTGAGAGGAAGAGGTAGGGGAGATAGTTGGAGGTGAAGAAAATGTAAAGTAGACTCTCTCTCCCCTCTCTCTTTACCACCTCAGGCTCTCTTCCTTTTGGTCTGTGCGCATCTGTGTGCGTTTATGTGTGATAAAACGAAAGAAAAAGTAAAAAGAGAGAAAGAAAGAAAGAAAGAAAGAGAGTTCTCTAGAAAGAGAAAGTAAGAGAAAAACAACGAGACAGTGATAGCGAGAAAGCGTGAAAGAAAAAGGCGAGAGAGAAAGAGACGGCCATTGGTCAATGGTCAGTGGACACATTAGTCGTTGGACATATTGGTCATATCGGTCACGTTGGTCATATTGGCTATTGGTCTGGGCAATGACGTTTAAGCGATTGTCTGCCGGCTTCAATATGGCCGTTTTCTTTTTATTTCTTTTTAGTGTTATGTTATGTTCTGTTCTGCTGTTGTTTTGTTTTGCTTTTGCTTTTACTTTGCTTACATTTATTATGATTAAACCCCCCAGATTTACGTCGGCGACACAACTAACGCCACTTTTCAATTGATTGAATGAATAATAAGAGGTTTTTAACACGCACTCTGTCATTGGTGCTAATATCATTGTCTGCACAACAAATGACCGATAACGAGACAAGAGTATAGTTAGTGTTTCATCGGTTCTATTGTATCAAGCGTACTTGTGGTCAATTTGGAGTCGTTGTCTTCGTTTTACTTGAATTAGTCAGTCAGTCGGACAACAAGAGTTGCCATATCTAACCGAACTCACCGCTGACCGTTTTACCCAAAACTAATCTCTTCGCGTGTTACTAATTCCCAACTAATTCTTTGACTGCTCAGCTTCTCCCTCCACTTCTTCCTCTTCCTCCTTTCATGTCTTTTGTTTCTTCTTCTCCTCCTCCTGCTTCTCCTCCCCCTCCTCCTTCTCCTTCTTCTTCTTCTTCTTCTTCTTCTTCTTCTTGTCGTGCCCCCACTTCCTTTTTGCTTGCTTTTGAACACTTTCTCCGCGGACTACAACCCAATCTCTCCTCCGCCATGTCCTCTTTCTCTGTGGTGACACGCTTCCCCTTTGTGGTTTGTCTGTCTATCTATCTATCTATCTATCTATCTATCTATCTATCTATCTATCTATCTATCTATCTATCTATCTATCTATCTGTCTGTCTGTCTGTCTGTCTATCTATCTATCTATCTATCTATCTATCTATCTATATATTTATCTATCTATCTATCTATCTATCTGTCTGTCTGTCTGTCTATTTTTTTGCATGACACTATTGGCCAAGGTTCTCGTGGTCTTTTCTGTAGGATTTTCTATCCATGGACAAACCTAATCTGTTTTCCCCTTTTACACTGACATTTCTGTGATACACGATCTCTATTGATCGGCCCCACTTTTTTTCCCGATCCCTTTTGATCGAAATTTGACCCCCTTTTTTTTTTTTACCTTCTTCCCAAAAAGAAAAGCTCTACTTTGTATTTTGTCCCTCCTGTGTTCAGCCCTGCGTGGCCAAAAAGAAATCTATCTATCTATCTATCTATCTATCTATCTATCTATCTATCTATCTATCTATCTATCTATCTATCTATCTATCTATCTATGCCCCCTCTCTCTATTCCCGTTTCTCTCTTTCTGTCTGTATGTCTGTCTCTGTCTCTCTCAGTGTCTCCCTCGCTCACTTTTCCATCCCATCTCTTTACAATTCTATTCTTACTAGTTCTTCATTTCTTTCTAACCTTTGTCTTCTATCTCCCTCCCTCATTCATTCTTGCTCGTTATTGCAATCTTTTCTGAGTTATTTCTTTAGTTATTACTTTTTAGTTCCCCCACTGTCGTTTGAAACTCAGCCACTATCAGATGTTTTCTGTAAATTCTTTTTTATTTTTAATTAAATTTATAATTCAAGCTCTGTGGACCTTCCTTGATAGAAATTACATATTCATTATCCAGCTTCACTATGACTCTGTATTATCATCGACTCCAGGATAAAAGAAGAATTAATATCGATCTCAGAATGATTTGAACTCAGGACGCAATGTAAAAATGTGTGATTAAAATGCGTTTTTCTCTTTGTCCTAGCGGTTCTGTCATCCACAACCCTTAATAATTCTTTCTACTGTAGGCACAAGACCTGAAATTTGGTGTAGGGAATGAAACTAGTCGATTTCTTGAACGGTAGTTATTTTATCTACCCCGAAAGGATGAAAGGCAAACTCGACTTCGGTGGAATTTGAACTCAAACGTAAAACCGGAGGCAATGCTGCTGAGCAGTTTATCCGGCGTGCTAACTATTCTGCCAGTTCGTCGCGTTTCCAATAATAATAATGTTTTCAAATTTTGGCACAAGACCAACAATTTCGGGAAGGGGATAAGTCGATTACATCGACCCCAGTACTCGAATGGTTCTTCTTTTATCGACCTTGGCAGGATTTGAACTCAGAGTGTAAAGACGGACGAAATAATGTATGTATGTATCCATGTATGTACGTACGTGTGCACTTGTGTTTGTCACCCACCACCTAACAACCGATGTTGGTTTGATTATGCCTGTAACTTTCAGATCTTGCATATATAATTGAAAAGATTATTCTCTGTTCTCCTTCCCCACCATTTTTCCTATCTCAAGCTTTACTAATCTGTTAAATGAATCTACCAATAATTATAAATGCTACAGACATATCTCATTACATCGATTTGACTAACTTAAAAGTATTTACGGAACGATCCTGGCTTTTTTCCTGCTTATGTATTACGGTGTTATCTTGTAGATAATCGTATAATGCACAAGGCATTTCTTGCCCTCGCACCTCAACACCGGTATCAAACTATAAGCAGGCGTTTGTATGTTTGCTTTTCTTTCCTTAAT
>NW_021833737.1:25000-37500 GCF_006345805.1 Octopus sinensis
GCCCTGTGCCAAAATTTGAAACCATAATTAGCGAAGGCAGAAAGGCTGCGAGCTGGCAGATTCGTTAGCTCAGAACACAATGTGCTTAGCAGCATTTCTTCCGCGGCTCTTAAGATTCAGAGATCAAATCCCGCTGAATTTAACTTTGCCTTTTTCCTTCGATAAAATAAGTGTTGCTCTAGTTCTGGGGTCGACATAATCGACTTGCCTTCTTCCTCAAAATTTCAGGCCTTGTACCGATCGTAGAAAGAAATATTTCTTTTAAAGTCATCGTGGTTGAATCGTCAGAGCGTCAGATGAAATGCGTAGCGGAATTTAGTCCGGCTTGTTAAGTGCTGAAGTGAAATTTTGCCGAGATCAGCTTCACCTTTCATCCTTTCGAGATCGATAAAATAAGTACCACTACAGTACTAGGGTCGATGTAATCGACTGTCCGATTTTCTCAAAATTGCTTGTCTGGTGACTAATAAAATTTGAAAGAGTTATTCGATAAAACGGTGTGCCGGTGGCAGAATAATTAGCATGTCAAAATACTTACATAATTTCTTCCGGTTCTGTATGCCCTGAGTTCAAATTTCACCCAGGTCGACTTTGCCTTTCATCCTTTCCGGGTCGATAAAATAAGTACCAGTTGAGTACCAGGGTCAATGTAATTGACTAACCTCTCTCTCTCTCTCTCTCTCTCTCTCTCTCTCTCTCTCCACGCCACTAAAACTCGCTGGCCTTGTGCCAAAATCACAAAGAAATATTAGATTAGACGGTGAATTGGCATACTTTACCATTCATCATTTCAAGTTCGATAAAAGAAGTTCCTGCTGAGAACTGTGATCGATGTAATCGATTAGCCCACTCCGCTCAAAGCTGCTAACTTTGTACCAAAATTTGGAGCCATTACCAGATATCATTTGTAAAACGGTGTTGTAGAAGTGAAGGTGAATTTAGCTGCTATTTTTAGCAGTCCATCTTGTAGATTTTCCTTTATTAGCTCTTGCTCTATACTATCACCAAGTTGCTTATATTGTAACCTGTTAAGAGGCGGTGAGCTGGCAGACACGTTAGCGCGCCGGGCGAAATGCTTAGCGGTATTTCGTCTGTCGTTACGTTCTGAGTTCAAATTCCGCCGAGGTCGACTTTGCCTTTCATCCTCTCGGGATCGATAAATAAAGTACCAGTTTCGCACTGGGGTCGATGTAATCGACTTAATCCGTTGTCTGTCCTTGTTTGTCCCCTCTGTGTTAGCCCTTGTGGGTAATAAAGAATAGGTATTTCGTCTGTCGTTACGTTCTGAGTTCAAATTCCGCCGAGGTCGACTTTGCCTTTCATCCTCTCGGGATCGATAAATAAAGTACCAGTTTCGCACTGGGGTCGATGTAATCGACTTAATCCGTTTGTCTGTCCTTGTTTGTCCCCTCTATGTTTAGCCCCTTGTGGGTAGTAAAGAAATATATATTGTAACTTGTTAAACCATGGTCTGAAGAATTTTTCTCGAATTAATGTTTCCTCGTGTGTAGTGAAAAAAAGGGGGTAAAATGTTTATGCAGCTGCTATATGAACCACGCCATTGCTGTGTAACATCTATATTGTAATTCCTGTATAATAACTAGATTGTCATTATAATGTATTAACTAAATTGTAATTATTGTATAATGATGATATTGCCTTTACTGTGTAATAACTATATTGTAATACTGATTATTCACCTGGAACAAAACGAGTATTAACCTCACTCACACAATTACTTTATAATCATTGTGATCAACGAGTCTTTGTCATTTAATTGAATTCCAAGAAACCTGACTCCTATTCAGGTTATTAATCATTTTTAAAGTGGTTTAATGACCTCATTAGAGCGGGTTTTTGTTTTATAAGAAATGGGTTATATGACGAACCACATTTAAGCTTTAATTACTCGGGTGATTTCTGGTTATATTTTAAATCTGTTGTTGTTATTGTTGTTTGGGTGTTGTTGTTATCATTATAGGCGAGATGTAAGGCGGCTAGATGGTAGAATTGTTAACATGCCGGGCAAAATTCTAAGCGGCATTTCGTCCGGCAGTTCAAATTCCACCGAGGTCGACTTTGCCTTTCGTCCTTTTGGAGTCGATAAAAATAAGTACCAGTGATACACTTGGGTTAATGCAATCGGCTTAACCCTTCTTCCGATATTGCTGATTTTGTACTAACATTTGAAATCATTATTTTTAGTGAGATAAGGTGGTGAGCTGGCAACATCGTTAGAACGCTGGATACCTAGCGGTATTTCGCCCGTCGCTACGTTCTGAGATCAAATTTCGCCGAGGTCGACTTTGCCTTTCATCCTTTCGGGGTCGATAAACTAAGTACCATTTGAACACTGGGATCGATGTAATCGACTCATCCCCCCAATCCAAGCTGCCCTTGTGGCAAAAAAGTTAAAATAATTATTATTGGTGAGAATCATTAATGCTGAATCATTAATGCGTCAGACAAAATATCTCGTGACTGTCTGTCTGTCAGTCTCCCCCTCTCTCTCTTTCTCTTCAACACTGTCTTAATTTTTCTTCCTTTCTTGCGATCTTTCTCTTTCTATCGTCTAGAGGCGCAATGGCCCAGTGGTTAGGGCAGCGGACTCGCGGTCATAGGATCGCGGTTTCGATTCCCAGACCGGGCGTTGTGAGTGTTTTTTGAGCGAAAACACCTAAAAGCTCTACGAGGCTCCGACAGGGGATGGTGGTGATCCCTGGTGTACTCTTTCACCACAACTTTCTCTCACTCTTACTTCCTGTTTCTGTTGTACCTGTATTTCAAGGGGCCGGCCTTGTCACTCTGTGTCACGCTGAATATCCCCGAAAACTACGTTAAGGGTGCATGTGTCTGTGGAGTGCTCAGCCACTTACACGTTAATTTCACGAGCAAGCTGTTCCGTTGATTCGGATCAACCGAAACCCTCATCGTCGTAACCGACGGAGTGCTTCCACTCTATCGTCTACGTTGCATCGTGAGAAGTAGTATGAGACTCCTCGCAACGTTCCAAGGATTGAACGAAGGGTGTAGTCCCTGTAACTTCTCATAGAAAATTCGTTGTACCACTGGAACTGTGCAGCAAAGCACAAAACAGAGATCACCTCCCCGTCTCCCCCCAAAACAAAACAAAAAAAAAAACAAATAAACAAAATCTACGAGTTGCATCTACCAATATGGTTGCACAAACACTTAAACTAATCGTCAGTTATCTATAATTGTTGTTTGTTTAAGCTCGCCAGTCTTGATCTGTCAGACGTATGACCAAAGACGTTCAAGATGATTAAAATTAAAACACGTCTGCTTTTTCCGGACTCAGTGTACCTTCCACATTATGAGATATCACATGATTGACCAGACTACCGAGTGTTGTTTCATATCGGAGGTCATAATGCCCTTTGCATCGTTGTAGCCTTCGGTCGATGCCTCACCGCCAGCTAGACGAGCAGGCCAACATTCCCCACTGATCGAGAAGGGGGACTGGAGCAACGTGAAATGAAGTGTTTTGTTCACGAATACAACGCTCTGCATGGTATAACATAGGCCATCGACGACTTTTGTTTTACGGTTCTCGAATCTGGACTGTGCTGTCCTTCATGAGGGAAGTCCTTTCTTCCCGGAGGTTTTGTTTATTTGAATTGCCATCGAAGCTTCAGTGAATTTTTCTACGTGGGATTGTTGGCTCTACACACGCCCATTTTTACTTCTAGGAAGAAGTAGTCCATATTTAGTATGACATTTATCCTTTGAAATGCACAACCAGTAGCTTGCACTTAGTTGGCATAGCTCTCATTGAACCTCACCAGTTACAACACAGCAACAAGAACTGGACCTTGTGGTGAGTGTAGACGTTATTCAATATGCTCAACTTTAAAGAAGGTAATGTTAAATGTCCCCCACGTGGGTCCTGCTTTATCGTGGCGAGGCGGCTTGAATATTCCAGAGATCCGAGAGATAGTTAACGCCTAGGGATACCCTAGGCAGGCCGGTCTGCCGAGGAAGTTCCAAACTAACGGTAATCCACGGCGTGCTGGCTCATCACCAAGATGGCAGCCCCATCATCGGACTATTCTGCGGAGGACCCACAACCCACCTAGAAGAGCCCTCAACCTATTACGTCTCTGATCAGAAGAAACCAGAAGGAACCTGAAAGAAGAAACAGAACCAATGTACAATATGAATGGGGCATATATTTATCATTTCCAGTAAACTGAACAAGCTCATTGATGCCAACTCATTGGTATTGTTATAAGTGTTCAGTTTCGTTGTACATGATGGTGGTTGTTGATGTTTTGTTCCAAGGATGAACGTTTGTCAGTAAACCTATCATCAAAGGTAATCCAAACATCTTATACTTGGTGTATTTAAACTTACATAATTCTCTGTGTCCTTCCGTTGCTTAGATAACAGAATATAACTGATCTATTATTCCCAGTAGGTGATGCAACAATATAGTGTGTCTCATAATTGTTCATATAGATGAGGTGTTTTCCTTTTAGATCTGAGAGTGATGGTCAACTACCAAATAGATAATGTAGCTGCAACCAGTTCCTATTGCTCCAGTTACTGATGTTAATAGTGATGTTGATGGCGACGATGATGATGTCGGTGTTTGTAGTGTTGTTGTGCGTGACGCTAGTAGTAGTAGTAGTAGTGGTGGTGGTGCTGCTGCTGCTGGTGTTGTTGGTGGCGGTGGTAACAGTGGTGGTGGTGACGGCGGTGGTGGTGGCGACGGCGGTGATGCTGGAAGTAGTACAAAAAAGGAATGAGTAATTCCTGTTCCCAAATAAATATTGGATTGTTTCATATTGCTCGAGGAAATTGCATCATAACGCTTTGTCTGAAAAAATGATCGTGAACAGCCGATTTCTTTCAAATTATTATTATTATTGTTATTATTATTATTATTATTATTATTGTTGTTGTTGTTGTTGTTGTTTTTGTTGAGTGAGAGAGCAGTGCATGCCATCAAAGTGACACTGGGGTAAAATATACGAAGCCCAGTATATCCATCATGACTACCCGTCTGATTAGGTACACTAGGCACATGCATCACAACCATATGTGCGCGACATGATATTCTCATATCAAGATAAGCGGAACATGATCTTGCAGGTGGGGCCCAGTTAGAATTTTCTTCGGGTCGAGTCGCCCAGCCAGCTTAAAAGATCCCTGAATAAGGGTTGTTTAAGGATGTTGAACGAAACACCCACATAGCCAAAGGTAAATTATCCAAACCCCAAAGAATTCCTCTCAACGCATCAGTATGATGCTCCCCCACTACTTCTGCTCGTGATCAGAGATGCACATATCGTCAGCCACTTAGGAACATGCTCAAATGGTTAAGGTCAAACAACTGACAAGCAAATCTGTGATAGTGAGCAGAATATTTGCTGTACCCATCTTTTATACCAAGGCAAAAGAATTTATATGATGACACTTCCAATCAGTTAAGATCAGAAGCCATGAGAACCACTGCCTGGTACTGCATCAATGTTTTCAGCATATATGCTGTAGCCCATCTTTTATACCAGGACAAAACAATGTACATGATAACGCTTCCAATTATTATTATTAATAGTTTCAAATAAGAAATGTAGAAACAGGTTACTAAATCTACTAAAACCGTAAAGAGAATAAAACACACGCGCACAACTACACAGACGTGAATGGACACACGCATACAGCGAGACGCACACTAACACACATATATTTATAAATAATATATAAAGAATTATATGCAATTATGGATATAAATGCTCTCTCTCTCACGCTCTCTCTCTCTCTCTCTCTCACACATATATAAGTATATATATATGTACGTATGTGTATATGTGTGTGTGTACGCATTTATAGATATATTTGTGTGTGTGTGTGTATATATATATATATAAATTTACACTTACATACAAATATATATGTGCGTGTGTGTGAGTGTAAATTATATAGTTACATTTCATAATATGTATGTATGTGTGTATGTATGTATGTATGTATGTATGTATGCATATATGTATGTATGCATGAACGTATGTTATATATATATATATATATATATATATATATATATATATATATATATATAGCTTGCTACTGACAACATTACAATGAACAAAATAAGCCAAGATATAAAGAAATCATAAATAAGAAATAAATGAGAAGAGAGAATATATTTATGATAGATTCTTATCGTTTCACATGAAAATACTTCTTTCACTTGTCTAGGATACAGAAATAGTGAACTTGCTTGTTTTCTTAAAGCTGCACACGTACATACACATCTCTGTATAAACCAATGCCATATATATAAACATGCACACTCACACACATATATATTAATATATATATATATATATATATATATATATATATATATATATATATGCTTGTGACGCTTTGCCGTCGACATTTTCAAATAAGATATATCTTCATTCAGAGCATATTTCATTTTTCCCTTTATTAGGTATCGTTTCTTATTTATCTTATCGTATCACGTCTATATCAAACCTCTTCTACGCTTGTATGTACATGGCTTTTTACCAAAACCTAATAACTTTTTGGTATCTTTCTTTCCCACGTTTTTCTATTATACTCTCTGTCTCTCTCTGCCTCTGTCTCTCTCTCTCTCTATCTTTTACAATTTCTCTCTATTCTCTCTCTTTCTTTCTCTCACTCTCTCACTTGGGCTTTTCTATTTTGTTCAGTTGTTGCTTTTCCTCCTCTGACATTGTGACGATGACTTTTCCAAGTCACCTCCACCCCAACCCCTTGAATACTAATACACTCTTATGTACATAAACATGCTCATTACATTTTCCTTCTCTCTTTTTCTCTCTCTCACACACTAATACATACGTATATATATTTACACACACACACACACGCACACACATATATATATATATATATGTTTCGATTCCCAGATCGGGCGTTGTGAGTGTTTATTGAGCGAAAACCCTAAAGCTCTACATATATACATATATGTATATATATGTATTGGGTCATCCCGTAAATGATGCGGTTTTTTACACTTTTATTTTTCGAAATTAAGATGAACAAGGTACTTTTTCAATCTAAAATATACTCTCCTTCATTTTCTTCGTGACGAAAAATACCCCTCGAGTACTTTTCTGACCTCGTCTACAGAATTCATATTACTTCCGTCCTAATGATTTTGAAGACTGCGGAATAAATGATAATCAGATGGGGGCAATGACCGGCGAATATGGTGGGTGAGGCGTTGTTTTCCATTCAAACTGCTCCAGCCTCTGAAATATCATCCTTGTTGTATGTGGCCGAGCACTGTCTTGATGGAAGAACACCTCTCGTCTCGAAACCAAAGATGGTCGTTTTCCTTTTAGCGCTGACTTAAGACGCTCAAGCTGCTCCAGTAGATCTTTGTTTGGATTTAAAAGTTCAAAGTGGACTAAGCCTTTCATAACCCACCAGACAGGTAACAGCACCTTCCGTGTATGAAGATCTTTAGGCTGGCATACCGGTATTTTCCTTCCCTACCCACTGTCTTCGGCGCTTTTTATAGAGCATCCATTTCTCGTCACCAATCACTAATTCGGTCCAAAAATGTTCATTCCTGGGACATGACATTACTAGGATTAAATTCTTCAGTATGTCCTTCTTTTGTTTAAGGTAGCACGGTATAATTTGAGGGAGATTTAGTTACTATTTCTCTCACTTGACTGATGTTCGCTCGTTGGTGTTTATAGTTAAGAGTCCGTGCTTACCATGACAGTATTCGCTGGATTGCTAGAGTGTGGTATGTTGCTGTTATCGTTACAATGTCAGAGGAGGAAAAGCAAAATCTGAACAAAATAGAAAAATCCAAGTGAGAGAGTGAGAGAAAGAAAAAGAGAGACAGAGAGAGGGTAGAATAGAGAGAAATTATAAAAGATAGAGAGAGACAGTGGAGGCGCAATGGCCCAGTAATCAGGGCAGAGGACTCGCGGTCGGAGGGTCGCGGTTTCGATTCTCAGACCGGGCGTTGTATGTGTTTATTAAACGAAAACATCTAAAAGCTCCAGAGGCTCCGGTAGGGGGTAGTGGCGACCCCTGTTGTACTCTTCCGCCACAACTTTCTCTCACTCTCTCTTCCTGTTTCTTGAGTAACGCTGCGATGGACTGGCGTCCCGTCCAGCTGGGGGGAACGCATACGCCACAGAAACTGGGAAACCGGGCCCATGAGCCTGACTAGGCTTGAAAGGGGCGAAAGAAAAGAGAGAGAGAGAGAGAAAGAGAGAGAGAGAGAGAGAGAGAGAGAGAGATAGAGAGAGAGAGACACACACACACATAGAGAGAATCGTTAGCAAACCGGGCACTGAACGATATTTTGCCCATCACTTCGTTCTGAGTTCAAAGGTCGACTTTGCCTTTTACCCTTTCGGGGTCAATAAATTAAGTAATAGTGAAACACTGGAGTCGATGTAATCGATTTATCCCCTTCCCCAAAATGACTGCCCTAGTGGCAAAATTTGAAACCATTATTGTTGCTTTGTTGATAATGATGATGGTGGAGGTGGTGGTAGAGGTAGTGACGTAGCTGTTGCTGATTAGCTCTAAGGTGGCCCTGATCGAGTAGAACTATGATCATACATTCTATCCACGACCATCCCCCTTTATCTTTTTTTTAGTTGTATTTAAGACTACGTAATATGAGGTGCCCTTTCTTAGTTAACAGAATAGGAAGTGGTTTTGGAGAAGATGTGGTTGCTACACCTAGCAAGTCGAGGGACTATGCTGAAGCTTTCACGCTGGATCTTATCGTTATTGCTGATTAGTTCCATGTCTGCCTTGATCCAGCTGACCTATGGCCAAAGACATTTCAGTTGTAGTCATTCAGACTTTCTATACAAGACATTATCTGATGAGTCTTGTTTTAAGATGTTTTAATTCAAGAGATAGGTGGCTGCCATTTCTAGCATTTTAAGTGATGATGCAGAGTCCTCCTTATTACCTTGGGATGGCGATGTCGTTGGCGTTGGTAGTGAACTCTTGTAGAAGTAGTAATTGTGCTTGTTGAACTTGATATTGGTGATAATGTTGTTGCTATGTTCGTTGTTGCTATTGGCCATGGTGCTATTGTTACTGCTAGTAGCGTTTATAGTGATAATGGCAGCAGCGGAGGCGGTGGTGTAGGCGATGGTTGGTGGCGATTGTTAGTGGTGATGGCTTTGGGGGAAAATTAAAAGGAATATTGCATGTAGTTGTGTTTATTGTAGCGACCGCCGTACTAGTGGTAATAGGTATGTGTGGCGGTGATAATGGCAGCGATGTGACGTAGGGGATAAATGGCGACGATAGGTTGTGGGGCATAAATGGTAGCAAAATTTTAACACTAAAAGTGATAATGTTTATAATGTCGGCGTTGGCGGTGAAGGTGGCTTCGTTGGCGCCGACGGTGATGGAGTTTGTGATGATAATAATAATAATAATAAGAGTCGTGGTGATAATAATAATAATAATAAGAGTTTGTGATGATAATAATAATAATAAGAAGAAGAATCCCACAAATGATGATTATGGTTGCGATGTTGGGCTGATGTTTTTATAAGAGGCAAAAATGTTAAATAATATATATGTACAAAACAAATACCTCCCTCACCACAAAGCAAAACAAAATAACAAACCAAAACTAAAAGAAATAGTGGAGATAACAAAACACTAAGAAAAAAGGAAAAGAATCAGAAAACTATCTGTTTGGACTTATTGTTTCTCATCATTTTGGTGAGAAGTTAATTTCCCTAACGTTGCCTTCATTATCGCTCATTGTCCTTCATGCCAAAGCAGGCTTCGTTTGCAAGTTTAATGGAAACAGTTAACACCGATTCTTTCATTACTATCTAATCAAGTAAAAGCAACAAAACCGTGAATACCAAAAGAAAAAAAAAACCAAAAAAACCCCAACTGTCACCGCCACCACCACAGCCACCACGACCACGACTAAAATTACCGCTACTACCACCACCATCACCACCACCACCACCACCATCATTGCCACCACCACCACCACCACCTCCACTACTGTTACCATCGCCACTACCACCATCACCATCACCATCACAACCATCACCACCACCACCACCACCACCACCACCACCACCGCAATTACCACCATGATCCCTTCCACGACAACCACCACCAACACCACTAGCACCACCACCACTACCATTAGCACCGTGATCACTACTATGACCAACACCACCACCACCACCACCACCACCACCACCACCACCACAACCACCACAACCGTCACAACCACTACTGCTTTCACAACCACCACCATCACTTCCACAACCGGCACCATCCACAGCGATGGCGAAAAATAGAAAGATATCAACATAGACCTATGCAGTATGGTCTCACTTATTAAATGCAGAGGATTAACTTCGATTAAATGAGATTATTTGCCTAATTTGTAGATAACAGCTCCCCCTAGAAGTGTTTAAACTATGTAAAATCGATAAGTAAGGGAGATAACTCCAGAATAATCATGCAGTCGAAACTTTTGAGAAAATATAGACTGTGCAGATAGGAAAGTATCTTAAAAGAGGCGAGTGAAAATAACAAACTTGTTTCGGTATATAAAGCCTCATCAGAGAAGCATTCTTTCTGTTTAGTTGGCAAAGCTTATATATACATATATATATATATACGGAGAGTTTACGAAAAAAAAAACAAAAGACGAAGACAGGTGGTGTACAAAACAAACAGATGTATTAGTATAACGCTTAGGAATAGAAAAAGTCTTTTACGTTTCGAGCCTACGCTCTTCTACAGAAAGGGACATAGAAAAAACAAGGTGAGAAACAAGGAGAGAAAAAAAGGAGAGAGAAAAAGGAGAGAGAAAAAGGAGAGAACAAAATATATATGAATGAAACGATTCAAAGAATACGGAGACTAGTACATCATCAAATTTTAAAAAAATTTTACAGTTGGCCATACAACATAATTAGTTGGCTAAAATGACTGACACCTATTTCTGATGCACAGAGTATGTGCAGTTTTGTCTGCATCCCAGTATAATCTGCTGTGCACCTTCATTCAAGACCTTTCAACAAGCTTGGTTCGAAGCTAACTGAGTTAATTTATTTGTGGTTAGTTTATTTCCTTATTCTACCCTGTATATAGTTATAAAGTTTATTTTTAGGCTGACCTCAAGTTAACACCAGTGCCAAGGCGAAAATCGGGAGTTTTATATATATCAAACTAGGTCAAAGTATATTTGAGAGTTCCAATAGGCTTTTTCTTTGAGTTAAAGGAGATTGAATAGAATTAATATTAAACTTTGTTACATCGATAGATTTCTATCAATATATTATTTTGATGTCCATAAAAAGGGTGCACTTTAAAGCTGAGTTTTGGGCTATATGGAAGTTTCTGTTTCTAAAAGTCAGGCTAGATAATGTCCTGATGTATACCTCCATCATTCGACACCTGCCCTTTGTGTATAGCATATCATCCTACTTGATACTTGTATTACAATGCCTGAAGGTTTTCTCATGCATGAGTAAATACTCCAAGGCCTGTTCTAGTTTACTCTTAATCGATTGGTGTTTTGATGTAAAAATCAGGTACATTTATTCGATGCACAAATCACATCTCTTTCCCCCCTGTACTACAAGGTACAGCTGTTCTAACGTTTCCCGTTCTATCCTAAAGTTAGCGTTTTTATCCTTAAGAGACTAGATGAACTTGTTCAGGCTAGTGTTGCACATCTCTATCCTTAAAGGAATTAACATGATTTACCAGTCTTGATTTAAAACTTATCGATGTTTCACGTATATAGAAGAAGGAACTCCCCTCCGATGTAATACTACATTGATACATTAAATTCTTCAAAGTAACAGATTATATTTTTACCCCAATTTTAAATTTCTTTTTTTCTCATCATTACCTATGTTAGTGGTGCTCGTATTAGATATCCCACCCTGTTTGTATATCTACTGGTCTGCTATCATTTATATCCTGGTTACTGTTTAGGGTTTTCATGCTGCTGTTTCTAGCAATTCCTTTGTCTGTTTTTTTTTTCGGATTAGAAATTGTGGAAGTTACGTCCCTTTTGCTGCTTCTCGCTGTTCGGGTGCTATCTTCCCGACGACTGTAATTAATCATAGTGTTTGTAGTCGACCCCAGTTACTCACTAAATTTACTGGCCCTATATTCTTGGTTTCTACCATTAGTACTCCTATCATTAAAGTCATTTCTTCTATCTACCCTATTGTTATCACCGGCTCTCCGGAAAACCGGTGACTGCATAGTCATTGCAAAGAGAGGTGAAAAGTTTGTTTCCATTTTTTACCTGCTCCTCAGGCTTAAAAAAGACGTTTGAGCATTTCGTTTTGTTTTCACTTTGCCAATTTTTGAACATATTTCTTCGTATGAGGAGGGAGGGAAAATACCCGACTCGGTGATGGGAGCTTCGCTGTAAAATTAGAATGTGAATGCTCCCCTCAGGAAATTAATAAATAGATAATTGTAATGAAAAT